>NC_091322.1:31719429-31806929 GCF_038502225.1 Cherax quadricarinatus | reverse complement strand
CCTGGTGTATTTACCCCAGCTTTACTAACACTGTGCATGACCTGGTGTGTTTACTCCAGCTGTACTGGCGCTGTGCATGACCTTGTGTGTTTACCCCAGCTATACTAACACCATGTGCATGACCTAGTGTGTTTACTCCAGCTGTACTGACACTGTGCATGACCTGGTGTGTTTACCCCAGCTATATTAACACTGTGCATGACCTGGTGTGTTTACTCTAAGTGTCAGGGGCCCGAGACTGTTCAACTGCCTCCCAGCATACATAAGGGGGATTACCAACAGACCCCTGGCAGACTTCAAGCTGGCACTGGACAAGCACCTAAAGTCAGTTCCTGACCAGCCGGGCTGTGGCTCGTACGTTGGTTTGCGTGCAGCCAGCAGCAACAGCCTGGTTGATCAGGCTCTGATCCACCAGGAGGCCTGGTCACAGACCGGACCACGGGGGCGTTGACCCCCGGAACTCTCTCCAGGTAAACTCCAGGTACTGGCAAAGTGCATGACCTGGTGTGTTTACCCCAGCTTTACTAACACTGTGCATGACCTAGTGTGTTTACCCCAGCTGTACTGACACTGTGCATGACCTGGTGTGTTGATCCTAGCTGTGGTGATGGTGGTGGTGTTGCTTAGGTATTGCTGCTGCTGGTGTTCAGGTAGTATTGCTGCTGCTCGTGTTCAGGTAGTATTGCTGCTGCTGGTGTTCAGGTAGTACTGCTGCTGCTGCTGGTGTTCAGGTAGTACTGCTGCTGCTGCTGGTGTTCAGGTAGTATTGCTGCTGCTTGTGTTCAGGTAGTATTCCTGCTGCTGGTGTTCAGGTAGTATTGCTGCTGCTGGTGTTCGGGTAGTATTGCTGCTGCTGGTGTTCATTTAGTACTGCTGCTGCTGCTGGTGTTCAGGTAGTACTGCTGCTGGTGGTGTTCAGGTAGTACTGCGGCTGCTGCTGGTGTTCAGGTAGTATTGCTGCTCCTGGTGTTCATTTAGTACTGCTGCTGCTGCTGGTGTTCGGGTAGTACTGCTGCTGGTGTTCAGGTAGTATTACTACTGCTGGTGTTCAGGTAGTATTACTGCTGCTGGTGTTCAGATAGTATTACTGCTGCTGGTGTTCAGGTAGTATTACTACTGCTGGTGTTCAGGTAGTATTACTGCTGCTGGTGTTCAGGTAGTATTACTACTGCTGGTGTTCAGGTAGTACTGCTGCTGCTGGTGTTCAGGTAGTACTGCTGCTGCTGGTGTGCAGGTAGTACTGCTGCTGCTGCTGGTGTTCAGGTAGTACTGCTGCTGCTGCTGGTGTTCAGATAGTACTGCTGCTGCTGCTGGTATTCGGGTAGTACTGCTGCGGCTGCTGGTGTTCGGGTAGTACAGCTGCTGCTGCTGGTGTTCAGGTAGTACTGCTGCTGCTGGTGTTCAGGTAGTATTACTACTGCTGGTGTTCAGGTAGTACTGCTGCTGCTGGTGTTCAGGTAGTACTGCTGCTGCTGGTGTTCAGGTAGTATTACTGCTGCCGGTGTTCAGGTAGTACTGCTGCTGCTGGTGTTCAGGTAGTACTGCTGCTGCTGGTGTTCAGGTAGTATTACTACTGCTGGTGTTCAGGTAGTACTGCTGCTGCTGGTGTTCAGGTAGTACTGCTGCTGCTGGTGTTCAGGTAGTATTACTACTGCTGGTGTTGAGGTAGTACTGCTGCTGCTGGTGTTCAGGTAGTACTGCTGCTGCTGGTGTTCAGGTAGTACTGCTGCTGCTGGTGTTCAGGTAGTATTACTGCTGCTGGTGTTCAGGTAGTACTGCTGCTGCTGGTGTTCAGGTAGTACTGCTGCTGCTGGTGTTCAGGTAGTATTACTACTGCTGGTGTTCAGGTAGTATTGCTGCTGCTGGTGTTCAGGTAGTATTGCTGCTGCTGGTGTTCAGGTAGTATTACTGCTGCTGGTGTTCAGGTAGTATTACTACTGCTGGTGTTCAGGTAATACTGCTGCTGCTGGTGTTCAGGTAGTATTACTACTGCTGGTGTTCAGGTAGTACTGCTGCTGCTAGTGTTCAGGTAGTACTGCTGATGCTGGTGTTCAGGTAGTATTACTACTGCTGGTGTTCAGGTAGTACTGCTGCTGCTGGTGTTCAGGTAGTACTGCTGCTGCTGGTGTTCAGGTAGTACTGCTGCTGCTGGTGTTCAGGTAGTACTGCTGCTGCTGGTGTTCAGGTAGTATTACTGCTGCTGGTGTTCAGGTAGTACTGCTGCTGCTGGTGTTCAGGTAGTATTACTACTGCTGGTGTTCAGGTAGTACTGCTGCTGATGGTGTTCAGGTAGTACTGCTGCTGCTGGTGTTCAGGTAGTATTACTACTGCTGGTGTTCAGGTAGTACTGCTGCTGCTGCTATTGTTCAGGTAGTACTGCTGCTGCTGGTGTTCAGGTAGTACTGCTGCTGCTGGTGTTCAGGTAGTATTGCTGCTGCTGGTGTTCAGGTAGTATTACTGCTGCTGGTGTTCAGGTAGTACTGCTGCTGCTGGTGTTCAGGTAGTATTACTGCTGCTGGTGTTCAGGTAGTACTGCTGCTGCTGGTGTTCAGGTAGTATTACTACTGCTGGTGTTCAGGTAGTACTGCTGCTGCTGGTGTTCAGGTAGTATTACTGCTGCTGGTGTTCAGGTAGTACTGCTGCTGCTGGTGTTCAGGTAGTATTACTACTGCTGGTGTTCAGGTAGTACTGCTGCTGCTGGTGCTCAGGAAGTACTGCTGCTGCTGGTGTTCAGGTAGTATTACTGCTGCTGGTGTTCAGGTAGTACTGCTGCTGCTGGTGTTCAGGTAGTACTGCTGCTACTGCTGGTGTTCAGGTAGTACTGCTGCTGATGGTGTTCAGGTAGTACTGCTGCTGCTGGTGTTCAGGTAGTATTGCTACTGCTGGTGTTCAGGTAGTACTGCTGCTGCTGGTGGTTTCAGGTAGTACTGCTGCTGCTGGTGCTCAGGTAGTACTTCTGCTGCTGGTGTTCAGGTAGTACTGCTGCTGCTGGTGTTCAGGTAGTATTACTACTGCTGGTGTTCAGGTAGTACTGCTGCTGCTGGTGTTCAGGTAGTACTGCTGCTGCTGGTGTTCAGGTAGTACTGCTGCTGCTGGTGTTCAGGTAGTATTACTACTGCTGGTGTTCAGGTAGTACTGCTGCTGCTGGTGCTCAGGAAGTACTGCTGCTGCTGGTGTTCAGGTAGTATTACTGCTGCTGGTGTTCAGGTAGTACTGCTGCTGCTGGTGTTCAGGTAGTATTACTACTGCTGGTGTTCAGGTAGTACTGCTGCTGATGGTGTTCAGGTAGTACTGCTGCTGCTGGTGTTCAGGTAGTATTACTACTGCTGGTGTTCAGGTAGTACTGCTGCTGCTGGTGTTCAGGTAGTACTGCTGCTGCTGGTGTTCAGGTAGTACTGCTGCTGCTGGTGTTCAGGTAGTACTGCTGCTGCTGGTTTTCAGGTAGTACTGCTGCTGCTGCTGCTGGTGTTCAGGTAGTACTGCTGCTGCTGGTGTTCAGGTAGTACTGCTGCTGCTGGTTTTCAGGTAGTACTGCTGCTGCTGCTGCTGGTGTTCAGGTAGTATTACTGCTGCTGGTGTTCAGGTAGTACTGCTGCTGCTGCTTCTGCTGCTGCTGCTGCTGCTGCTGCTGCTGCTGCTGGTGTTCAGGTAGTACTGCTGCTGCTGCTGGTGTTCGGGTAGTACTGCTGCTGCTGGTGTTCAGGTAGTACTGCTGCTGCTGGTGTTCAGGTAGTACTGCTGCTGCTGGTGTTCAGGTAGTACTGCTGCTGCTGCTGCTGCTGCGGGTAGTACTGCTGCTGCTGCTGTGTTCAGGTAGTACTGCTGCTGCTGTGTTCAGGTAGTATTACTGCTGCTCCTGCTGGTGTTCGGGTAGTACTGCTGCTGGTGGTGTTCGGGTAGTACTGCTGCTGGTGGTTATGTTCAGGTAGTACTGCTGCTGCTGGTGGTGTTCAGGTAGTACTGCTGCTGCTGGTGGTGTTCGGGTAGTACTACTGCTGCTGCTGCTGGTGTTCGGGTAGTACTGCTGCTGCTGGTGGTGTTCAGGTAGTACTGCTGCTGCTGCTGGTGTTCGGGTAGTACTGCTGCTGCTGGTGTTCAGGTAGTATTGCTGCTGCTGGTGTTCAGGTAGTACTGCTGCTGCTGGTGTTCAGGTAGTATTGCTGCTGCTGGTGTTCAGGTAGTATTGCTGCTGCTGGTGTTCAGGTAGTATTGCTGCTGCTGGTGTTCGGGTAGTATTGCTGCTGCTGGTGTTCAGGTAGTATTGCTGCTGCTGGTGTTCAGGTAGTACTGCTGCTGCTGCTGGTGTTCAGGTAGTACTGCTGCTGCTGCTGCTGGTGTTCAGGTAGTATTGCTGCTGCTGGTGTTCATTTAGTACTGCTGCTGCTGCTGGTGTTCGGGTAGTATTGCTGCTGCTGGTGTTCAGGTAGTACTGCTGCTGCTGCTGGTGTTCAGGTAGTACTGCTGCTGCTGCTGCTGCTGGTGTTCAGGTAGTATTGCTGCTGCTGGTGTTCATTTAGTACTGCTGCTGCTGCTGGTCTTCGGGTAGTATTGCTGCTGCTGGTGTTCAGGTAGTACTGCTGCTGCTGCTGGTGTTCAGGTAGTATTGCTGCTGCTGGTGTTCAGGTAGTATTGCTGCTGCTGGTGTTCATTTAGTACTGCTGCTGCTGGTGGTGTTCAGGTAGTATTGCTGCTGCTGGTGTTCAGGTAGTATTGCTGCTGCTGGTGTTCAGGTAGTACTGCTGCTGCTGCTGGTGTTCAGGTAGTATTACTGCTGCTGGTGTTCAGGTAGTATTGCTGCTGCTGGTGTTCATTTAGTACTGCTGCTGCTGCTGGTGTTCAGGTAGTATTGCTGCTGCTGGTGTTCAGGTAGTATTGCTGCTGCTGGTGTTCAGGTAGTATTGCTGCTGCTAGTGTTCAGGTAGTATTGCTGCTGCTGGTGTTCATTTAGTACTGCTGCTGCTGGTGGTGTTCGGGTAGTACTGCTGCTGCTGGTGTTCGGGTAGTACTGCTGCTGCTGCTGCTGGTGGTGTTCAGGTAGTACTGCTGCTTCTGCTGGTGTTCAGGTAGTACTGCTGCTGCTGCTGCTGGTGTTCAGGTAGTACTGCTGCATCTGCTGGTGTTCAGGTAGTACTGCTGCTACTGCTGGTGTTCAGGTACTACTGCTGCTACTGCTGGTGTTCAGGTAGTACTGCTGCTGCTGCTGCTGGTGTTCAGGTAGTACTGCTGCTTCTGCTGGTGTTCAGGTAGTACTGCTGCTACTGCTGGTGTTCAGGTAGTACTGCTGCTGCTGGTGGTGTTCGGGTAGTACTGCTGCTGCTGGTGTTCGGGTAGTACTGCTGCTGCTGCTGCTGGTGTTCAGGTAGTACTGCTGCTTCTGCTGGTGTTCAGGTAGTACTGCTGCTACTGCTGGTGTTCAGGTAGTACTGCTGCTGCTGGTGGTGTTCGGGTAGTACTGCTGCTGCTGGTGTTCGGGTAGTACTGCTGCTGCTGCTGGTGTTCGGGTAGTACTGCTGCTGCTGGTGTTGTTCGGGTAGTACTGCTCCTCCTGCTGGTGTTCGGGTAATACTGCTGCTGCTGCTTTTGTTCGGGTAGTACTACTGCTTCTGATGGTGTTCGGGTAGTACTGCTTCTCCTGCTGGTGTTCGGGTAGTACTGCTGCTGCTGGTGGTGTTTAGGTAGTACTGCTGCTGCTGCTGCTGTTCGGGTAGTACTGCTGCTGCTGCTGGTGGTGTTCAGGTAGTACTGCTGCTGCTCCTGGTGTTCGGGTAGTACTGCTGCTGCTGGTGGTGTTCAGGTAGTACTGCTGCTGCTGGTGGTGTTCGGGTAGTACTGCTGCTGCTGCTGGTGTTCGGGTAGTACTGCTGCTGCTGCTGGTGTTCAGGTAGTACTGCTGCTGCTGGTGGTGTTCGAGTAGTACTGCCGCTGCTGCTGGTGGTGTTCAGGTAGTACTGCTGCTGCTGCTGGTGTTCAGGTAGTACTGCTGCTGCTGCTGCTGGTGTTCAGGTAGTATTGCTGGTGCTGGTGTTCATTTAGTACTGCTGCTGCTGCTGGTGTTCAGGTAGTACTGCTGCTGCTGCTGGTGTTCAGGTAGTATTGCTGCTTCTGCTGGTGGTGTTCAGGTAGTACTGCTGCTTCTGCTGGTGTTCAGGTAGTACTGCTGCTACTGCTGGTGTTCAGGTAGTACTGCTGCTGCTGGTGGTGTTCGGGTAGTACTGCTGCTGCTGGTGTTCGGGTAGTACTGCTGCTGCTGCTGGTGTTCGGGTAGTACTACTGCTGCTGGTGGTGTTCGGGTAGTACTGCTGCTCCTGCTGGTGTTCGGGTAGTACTGCTGCTGGTGGTGTTCGGGTAGTACTGCTGCTGCTGGTGGTGTTCAGGTAGTACTGCTTCTGCTGGTGGTGTTCAGGTAGTACTGCTGCTGCTGGTGGTGTTCGGGTAGTACTACTGCTGCTGCTGCTTGTGTTCGGGTAGTACTGCTGCTGCTGGTGGTGTTCAGGTAGTACTTCTGCTGCTGCTGGTGTTCGGGTAGTACTGCTGCTGCTGGTGTTCAGGTAGTATTGCTGCTGCTGGTGTTCAGGTAGTACTGCTGCTGCTGGTGTTCAGGTAGTATTGCTGCTGCTGGTGTTCAGGTAGTATTGCTGCTGCTGGTGTTCAGGTAGTATTGCTGCTGCTGGTGTTCGGGTAGTATTACTGCTGCTGGTGTTCAGGTAGTATTGCTGCTGCTGGTGTTCAGGTAGTACTGCTGCTGCTGCTGGTGTTCAGGTAGTACTGCTGCTGCTGCTGCTGGTGTTCAGGTAGTATTGCTGCTGCTGGTGTTCATTTAGTACTGCTGCTGCTGCTGGTGTTCGGGTAGTATTGCTGCTGCTGGTGTTCAGGTAGTACTGCTGCTGCTGCTGGTGTTCAGGTAGTACTGCTGCTGCTGCTGCTGCTGGTGTTCAGGTAGTATTGCTGCTGCTGGTGTTCATTTAGTACTGCTGCTGCTGCTGGTGTTCGGGTAGTATTGCTGCTGCTGGTGTTCAGGTAGTACTGCTGCTGCTGCTGGTGTTCAGGTAGTATTGCTGCTGCTGGTGTTCAGGTAGTATTGCTGCTGCTGGTGTTCATTTAGTACTGCTGCTGCTGGTGGTGTTCAGGTAGTATTGCTGCTGCTGGTGTTCAGGTAGTATTGCTGCTGCTGGTGTTCAGGTAGTACTGCTGCTGCTGCTGGTGTTCAGGTAGTATTGCTGCTGCTGGTGTTCAGGTAGTATTGCTGCTGCTGGTGTTCATTTAGTACTGCTGCTGCTGCTGGTGTTCAGGTAGTATTGCTGCTGCTGGTGTTCAGGTAGTATTGCTGCTGCTGGTGTTCAGGTAGTATTGCTGCTGCTAGTGTTCAGGTAGTATTGCTGCTGCTGGTGTTCATTTAGTACTGCTGCTGCTGGTGGTGTTCGGGTAGTACTGCTGCTGCTGGTGTTCGGGTAGTACTGCTGCTGCTGCTGCTGGTGGTGTTCAGGTAGTACTGCTGCTTCTGCTGGTGTTCAGGTAGTACTGCTGCTGCTGCTGCTGGTGTTCAGGTAGTACTGCTGCTTCTGCTGGTGTTCAGGTAGTACTGCTGCTACTGCTGGTGTTCAGGTAGTACTGCTGCTACTGCTGGTGTTCAGGTAGTACTGCTGCTGCTGCTGCTGGTGTTCAGGTAGTACTGCTGCTTCTGCTGGTGTTCAGGTAGTACTGCTGCTACTGCTGGTGTTCAGGTAGTACTGCTGCTGCTGGTGTTCGGGTAGTACTGCTGCTGCTGCTGGTGTTCGGGTAGTACTGCTGCTGCTGGTGGTGTTCGGGTAGTACTGCTGCTCCTGCTGGTGTTCGGGTAATACTGCTGCTGCTGCTTTTGTTCGGGTAGTACTGCTGCTTCTGATGGTGTTCGGGTAGTACTGCTGCTCCTGCTGGTGTTCGGGTAGTACTGCTGCTGCTGGTGGTGTTTAGGTAGTACTGCTGCTGCTGCTGGTGTTCGGGTAGTACTGCTGCTGCTGCTGGTGGTGTTCAGGTAGTACTGCTGCTGCTCCTGGTGTTCGGGTAGTGCTGCTGCTGCTGGTGGTGTTCAGGTAGTACTGCTGCTGCTGGTGGTGTTCGGGTAGTACTGCTGCTGCTGCTGGTGTTCGGGTAGTACTGCTGCTGCTGGTGTTCAGGTAGTACTGCTGCTGCTGGTGGTGTTCGAGTAGTACTGCCGCTGCTGCTTGTGGTGTTCAGGTAGTACTGCTGCTGCTGCTGCTGCTGGTGGTGTTCTGGTGGTGTTCAGGTAGTACTGCTGCTGCTGGTGGTGTTCGGGTAGTACTGCTGCTGCTGCTGGTGTTCGGGTAGTACTGCTGCTGCTGGTGTTCAGGTAGTACTGCTGCTGCTGGTGGTGTTCGAGTAGTACTGCCGCTGCTGCTTGTTCAGGTAGTATTGCTGCTGCTGGTGTTCATTTAGTACTGCTGCTGCTGCTGGTCTTCGGGTAGTATTGCTGCTGCTGGTGTTCAGGTAGTACTGCTGCTGCTGCTGGTGTTCAGGTAGTATTGCTGCTGCTGGTGTTCAGGTAGTATTGCTGCTGCTGGTGTTCATTTAGTACTGCTGCTGCTGGTGGTGTTCAGGTAGTATTGCTGCTGCTGGTGTTCAGGTAGTATTGCTGCTGCTGGTGTTCAGGTAGTACTGCTGCTGCTGCTGGTGTTCAGGTAGTATTACTGCTGCTGGTGTTCAGGTAGTATTGCTGCTGCTGGTGTTCATTTAGTACTGCTGCTGCTGCTGGTGTTCAGGTAGTATTGCTGCTGCTGGTGTTCAGGTAGTATTGCTGCTGCTGGTGTTCAGGTAGTATTGCTGCTGCTAGTGTTCAGGTAGTATTGCTGCTGCTGGTGTTCATTTAGTACTGCTGCTGCTGGTGGTGTTCGGGTAGTACTGCTGCTGCTGGTGTTCGGGTAGTACTGCTGCTGCTGCTGCTGCTGGTGGTGTTCAGGTAGTACTGCTGCTTCTGCTGGTGTTCAGGTAGTACTGCTGCTGCTGCTGCTGGTGTTCAGGTAGTACTGCTGCATCTGCTGGTGTTCAGGTAGTACTGCTGCTACTGCTGGTGTTCAGGTACTACTGCTGCTACTGCTGGTGTTCAGGTAGTACTGCTGCTGCTGCTGCTGGTGTTCAGGTAGTACTGCTGCTTCTGCTGGTGTTCAGGTAGTACTGCTGCTACTGCTGGTGTTCAGGTAGTACTGCTGCTGCTGGTGGTGTTCGGGTAGTACTGCTGCTGCTGGTGTTCGGGTAGTACTGCTGCTGCTGCTGCTGGTGTTCAGGTAGTACTGCTGCTTCTGCTGGTGTTCAGGTAGTACTGCTGCTACTGCTGGTGTTCAGGTAGTACTGCTGCTGCTGGTGGTGTTCGGGTAGTACTGCTGCTGCTGGTGTTCGGGTAGTACTGCTGCTGCTGCTGGTGTTCGGGTAGTACTGCTGCTGCTGGTGTTGTTCGGGTAGTACTGCTGCTCCTGCTGGTGTTCGGGTAATACTGCTGCTGCTACTTTTGTTGGGGTAGTACTGCTGCTTCTGATGGTGTTCGGGTAGTACTGCTTCTCCTGTTGGTGTTCGGGTAGTACTGCTGCTGCTGGTGGTGTTTAGGTAGTACTGCTGCTGCTGCTGGTGTTCGGGTAGTACTGCTGCTGCTGCTGGTGGTGTTCAGGTAGTACTGCTGCTGCTCCTGGTGTTCGGGTAGTACTGCTGCTGCTGGTGGTGTTCAGGTAGTACTGCTGCTGCTGGTGGTGTTCGGGTAGTACTGCTGCTGCTGCTGGTGTTCGGGTAGTACTGCTGCTGCTGGTGTTCAGGTAGTACTGCTGTTGCTGCTGGTGTTCAGGTAGTACTGCTGCTGCTGGTGGTGTTCGAGTAGTACTGCCGCTGCTGCTGGTGGTGTTCAGGTAGTACTGCTGCTGCTGCTGCTGGTGTTCAGGTAGTATTGCTGGTGCTGGTGTTCATTTAGTACTGCTGCTGCTGCTGGTGTTCAGGTAGTACTGCTGCTGCTGCTGGTGTTCAGGTAGTATTGCTGCTTCTGCTGGTGGTGTTCAGGTAGTACTGCTGCTTCTGCTGGTGTTCAGGTAGTACTGCTGCTACTGCTGGTGTTCAGGTAGTACTGCTGCTGCTGGTGGGTTTCGGGTAGTACTGCTGCTGCTGCTGGTGTTCGGGTAGTACTACTGCTGCTGGTGGTGTTCGGGTAGTACTGCTGCTCCTGCTGGTGTTCGGGTAGTACTGCTGCTGGTGGTGTTCGGGTAGTACTGCTGCTGCTGGTGGTGTTCAGGTAGTACTGCTGCTGCTGGTGGTGTTCAGGTAGTACTGCTGCTGCTGGTGGTGTTCGGGTAGTACTACTGCTGCTGCTGCTTGTGTTCGGGTAGTACTGCTGCTGCTGGTGGTGTTCAGGTAGTACTGCTGCTGCTGCTGGTGTTCGGGTAGTACTGCTGCTGCTGGTGTTCAGGTAGTATTGCTGCTGCTGGTGTTCAGGTAGTACTGCTGCTGCTGGTGTTCAGGTAGTATTGCTGCTGCTGGTGTTCAGGTAGTATTGATGCTGCTGGTGTTCAGGTAGTATTGCTGCTGCTGGTGTTCGGGTAGTATTGCTGCTGCTGGTGTTCAGGTAGTATTGCTGCTGCTGGTGTTCAGGTAGTACTGCTGCTGCTGCTGGTGTTCAGGTAGTACTGCTGCTGCTGCTGCTGGTGTTCAGGTAGTATTGCTGCTGCTGCTGCTGCTGCTGCTGGTGTTCAGGTAGTACTGCTGCTGCTGCTGGTGTTCAGGTAGTACTGCTGCTGCTGCTGGTGTTCAGGTAGTACTGCTGCTGCTGCTGCTGCTGGTGTTCAGGTAGTATTGCTGCTGCTGGTGTTCATTTAGTACTGCTGCTGCTGCTGGTGTTCGGGTAGTATTGCTGCTGCTGGTGTTCAGGTAGTACTGCTGCTGCTGCTGGTGTTCAGGTAGTATTGCTGCTGCTGGTGTTCAGGTAGTATTGCTGCTGCTGGTGTTCATTTAGTACTGCTGCTGCTGGTGGTGTTCAGGTAGTATTGCTGCTGCTGGTGTTCAGGTAGTATTGCTGCTGCTGGTGTTCAGGTAGTACTGCTGCTGCTGCTGGTGTTCAGGTAGTATTGCTGCTGCTGGTGTTCATTTAGTACTGCTGCTGCTGCTGGTGTTCAGGTAGTATTGCTGCTGCTGGTGTTCAGTTAGTATTGCTGCTGCTGGTGTTCAGGTAGTATTGCTGCTGCTAGTGTTCAGGTAGTATTGCTGCTGCTGGTGTTCATTTAGTACTGCTGCTGCTGGTGGTGTTCGGGTAGTACTGCTGCTGCTGGTGTTCGGGTAGTACTGCTGCTGCTGCTGCTGGTGGTGTTCAGGTAGTACTGCTGCTTCTGCTGGTGTTCAGGTAGTACTGCTGCTGCTGCTGCTGGTGTTCAGGTAGTACTGCTGCTTCTGCTGGTGTTCAGGTAGTACTGCTGCTACTGCTGGTGTTCAGGTAGTACTGCTGCTACTGCTGGTGTTCAGGTAGTACTGCTGCTGCTGCTGCTGGTGTTCAGGTAGTACTGCTGCTTCTGCTGGTGTTCAGGTAGTGCTGCTGCTACTGCTGGTGTTCAGGTAGTACTGCTGCTGCTGGTGTTCGAGTAGTACTGCTGCTGCTGCTGGTGTTCGGGTAGTACTGCTGCTGCTGGTGGTGTTCGGGTAGTACTGCTGCTCCTGCTGGTGTTCGGGTAATACTGCTGCTGCTGCTTTTGTTCGGGTAGTACTGCTGCTTCTGATGGTGTTCGGGTAGTACTGCTGCTCCTGCTGGTGTTCGGGTAGTACTGCTGCTGCTGGTGGTGTTTAGGTAGTACTGCTGCTGCTGCTGGTGTTCGGGTAGTACTGCTGCTGCTGCTGGTGGTGTTCAGGTAGTACTGCTGCTGCTCCTGGTGTTCGGGTAGTGCTGCTGCTGCTGGTGGTGTTCAGGTAGTACTGCTGCTGCTGGTGGTGTTCGGGTAGTACTGCTGCTGCTGCTGGTGTTCGGGTAGTACTGCTGCTGCTGGTGTTCAGGTAGTACTGCTGCTGCTGGTGGTGTTCGAGTAGTACTGCCGCTGCTGCTTGTGGTGTTCAGGTAGTACTGCTGCTGCTGCTGGTGTTCAGGTAGTACTGCTGCTGCTCCTGCTGGTGTTCAGGTAGTATTGCTGGTGCTGGTGTTCATTTAGTGCTGCTGCTGCTGCTGGTGTTCAGGTAGTACTGCTGCTGCTGCTGGTGTTCAGGTAGTATTGCTGCTTCTGCTGGTGGTGTTCAGGTAGTACTGCTGCTTCTGCTGGTGTTCAGGTAGTACTGCTGCTACTGCTGGTGTTCAGGTAGTACTGCTGCTGCTGGTGGTGTTCGGGTAGTACTGCTGCTGCTGGTGTTCGGGTAGTACTGCTGCTGCTTCTGGTGTTCGGGTAGTACTGCTGCTGCTGGTGGTGTTCGGGTAGTACTGCTGCTCCTGCTGGTGTTCGGGTAGTACTGCTGCTGGTGGTGTTCGGGTAGTACTGCTGCTGCTGGTGGTGTTCAGGTAGTACTGCTGCTGCTGGTGGTGTTCAGGTAGTACTGCTGCTGCTGGTGGTGTTCGTGTAGTACTACTGCTGCTGGTGTTCGGGTAGTACTGCTGCTGCTGGTGGTGTTCAGGTAGTACTGCTGCTGCTGCTGGTGTTCGGGTAGTACTGCTGCTGCTGGTGGTGTTCGGGTAGTACTGCTGCTGCTGGTGGTGTTCAGGTAGTACTGCTGCTGCTGGTGGTGTTCAGGTAGTACTGCTGCTGCTGGTGGTGTTCGGCTAGTACTGCTGCTGCTGGTGGTGTTCAGGTAGTACTGCTGCTGCTGGTGGTGATCAGGTAGTACTGCTGCTGCTGGTGGTGTTCGGGTTGTACTGCTACTGCTGGTGGTGTTCAGGTAGTACTGATGCTGCTGGTGGTGTTCAGGTAGTACTGCTGCTGCTGGTGGTGTTCGGGTAGTACTGCTGCTGCTGGTGGTGTTCAGGTAGTACTGCTGCTGCTGGTGTTCAGGTAGTACTGCTGCTGCTGGTGTTCAGGTAGTATTACTGCTGCTGGTGTTCAGGTAGTACTGCTGCTGCTGGTGTTCAGGTAGTATTACTACTGCTGGTGTTCAGGTAGTACTGCTGCTGATGGTGTTCAGGTAGTACTGCTGCTGCTGGTGTTCAGGTAGTATTACTACTGCTGGTGTTCAGGTAGTACTGCTGCTGCTGGTGTTCAGGTAGTACTGCTGCTGCTGGTGTTCAGGTAGTACTGCTGCTGCTGGTGTTCAGGTAGTACTGCTGCTGCTGGTGTTCAGGTAGTACTGCTGCTGCTGGTGTTCAGGTAGTACTGCTGCTGCTGGTGTTCAGGTAGTATTACTGCTGCTGGTGTTCAGGTAGTACTGCTGCTGCTGGTGTTCAGGTAGTATTACTACAGCTGGTGTTCAGGTAGTACTGCTGCTGCTGGTGTTCAGGTAGTACTGCTGCTGCTGGTGTTCAGGTAATATTACTACTGCTGGTGTTCAGGTAGTACTGCTGCTGCTGGTGTTCAGGTAGTATTACTACTGCTGGTGTTCAGGTAGTATTACTTCTGCTGGTGTTCAGGTAGTACTGCTGCTGCTTTTGTTCAGGTAGTACTGCTGCTGCTGGTGTTCAGGTAGTATTACTACTGCTGGTGTTCAGGTAGTATTACTTCTGCTGGTGTTCAGGTAGTACTGCTGCTGCTGGTGTTCAGGTAGTACTGCTGCTGCTGGTGTTCAGGTAGTACTGCTGCTGCTGCTGGTGTTCGGGTAGTACTGCTGCTGCTGGTGTTCAGGTAGTATCACTGCTGCTGGTGTTCAGGTAGTACTGCTGCTGCTGGTGTTCAGGTAGTACTGCTGCTGCTGGTGTTCGGGTAGTACTGCTGCTGCTGGTGTTCAGGTAGTATTACTGCTGCTGGTGTTCAGGTAGTACTGCTGCTGCTGGTTTTCAGGTAGTACTGCTGCTGCTGGTGTTCAGGTAGTATTACTGCTGCTGGTGTTCAGGTAGTACTGCTGCTGCTGCTGCTGCTGCTGCTGCTGCTGGTGTTCAGGTAGTACTGCTGCTGCTGCTGCTGCTGCTGCTGCTGCTGCTGCTGATGTTCAGGTAGTACTGCTGCTGCTGGTGTTCGGGTAGTACTGCTGCTGCTGCTGGTGTTCAGGTAGTATTGCTGTTGCTGGTGTTCAGGTAGTACTGCTGCTGCTGGTGTTCAGGTAGTATTGCTGTTGCTGGTGTTCAGGTAGTACTGCTGCTGCTGGTGTTCAGGTAGTATTGCTGCTGCTGGTGTTCAGGTAGTATTGCTGCTGCTGGTGTTCAGGTAGTATTGCTGCTGCTGGTGTTCAGGTAGTATTGCTGCTGCTGGTGTTCAGGTAGTATTGCTGCTGCTGGTGTTCAGGTAGTACTGCTGCTGCTGGTGTTCAGGTAGTATTGCTGCTGCTGGTGTTCAGGTAGTATTGCTGCTGCTGGTGTTCAGGTAGTATTGCTGCTGCTGGTGTTCAGGTAGTATTGCTGCTGCTGGTGTTCAGGTAGTATTGCTGCTGCTGGTGTTCAGGTAGTACTGCTGCTGCTGGTGTTCAGGTAGTATTGCTGCTGCTGGTGTTCAGGTAGTATTGCTGCTGCTGGTGTTCAGGTAGTATTGCTGCTGCTGGTGTTCAGGTAGTACTGCTGCTGCTGGTGTTCAGGTAGTATTGCTGCTGCTGGTGTTCAGGTAGTATTGCTGCTGCTGGTGTTCAGGTAGTATTGCTGCTGCTGGTGTTCAGGTAGTATTGCTGCTGCTGGTGTTCGGGTAGTATTGCTGCTGCTGGTGTTCAGGTAGTACTGCTGCTGCTGCTGGTGTTCAGGTAGTACTGCTGCTGCTGCTGCTGGTGTTCAGGTAGTATTGCTGCTGCTGGTGTTCAGGTAGTACTGCTGCTGCTGGTGTTCAGGTAGTATTGCTGCTGCTGGTGTTCAGGTAGTATTGCTGCTGCTGGTGTTCAGGTAGTATTGCTGCTGCTGGTGTTCAGGTAGTATTGCTGCTGCTGGTGTTCGGGTAGTATTGCTGCTGCTGGTGTTCAGGTAGTACTGCTGCTGCTGCTGGTGTTCAGGTAGTACTGCTGCTGCTGCTGCTGGTGTTCAGGTAGTATTGCTGCTGCTGGTGTTCATTTAGTACTGCTGCTGCTGCTGGTGTTCGGGTAGTATTGCTGCTGCTGGTGTTCAGGTAGTACTGCTGCTGCTGCTGGTGTTCAGGTAGTACTGCTGCTGCTGCTGCTGCTGGTGTTCAGGTAGTATTGCTGCTGCTGGTGTTCATTTAGTACTGCTGCTGCTGCTGGTGTTCGGGTAGTATTGCTCCTGCTGGTGTTCAGGTAGTACTGCTGCTGCTGCTGGTGTTCAGGTAGTATTGCTGCTGCTGGTGTTCAGGTAGTATTGCTGCTGCTGGTGTTCATTTAGTACTGCTGCTGCTGGTGGTGTTCAGGTAGTATTGCTGCTGCTGGTGTTCAGGTAGTATTGCTGCTGCTGGTGTTCAGGTAGTACTGCTGCTGCTGCTGGTGTTCAGGTAGTATTGCTGCTGCTGGTGTTCAGGTAGTATTGCTGCTGCTGGTGTTCATTTAGTACTGCTGCTGCTGCTGGTGTTCAGGTAGTATTGCTGCTGCTGGTGTTCAGGTAGTATTGCTGCTGCTGGTGTTCAGGTAGTATTGCTGCTGCTAGTGTTCAGGTAGTATTGCTGCTGCTGGTGTTCATTTAGTACTGCTGCTGCTGGTGGTGTTCGGGTAGTACTGCTGCTGCTGGTGTTCGGGTAGTACTGCTGCTGCTGCTGCTGGTGGTGTTCAGGTAGTACTGCTGCTTCTGCTGGTGTTCAGGTAGTACTGCTGCTGCTGCTGCTGGTGTTCAGGTAGTACTGCTGCTTCTGCTGGTGTTCAGGTAGTACTGCTGCTACTGCTGGTGTTCAGGTAGTTCTGCTGCTACTGCTGGTGTTCAGGTAGTACTGCTGCTGCTGCTGCTGGTGTTCAGGTAGTACTGCTGCTTCTGCTGGTGTTCAGGTAGTACTGCTGCTACTGCTGGTGTTCAGGTAGTACTGCTGCTGCTGGTGGTGTTCGGGTAGTACTGCTGCTGCTGGTGTTCGGGTAGTACTGCTGCTGCTGCTGGTGTTCGGGTAGTACTGCTGCTGCTGGTGGTGTTCGGGTAGTATTGCTGCTCCTGCTGGCGTTCGGGTAATACTGCTGCTGCTGCTTTTGTTCGGGTAGTACTGCTGCTTCTGATGGTGTTCGGGTAGTACTGCTGCTCCTGCTGGTGTTCGGGTAGTACTGCTGCTGCTGGTGGTGTTTAGGTAGTACTGCTGCTGCTGCTGGTGTTCGGGTAGTACTGCTGCTGCTGCTGGTGGTGTTCAGGTAGTACTGCTGCTGCCCCTGGTGTTCGGGTAGTACTGCTGCTGCTGGTGGTGTTCAGGTAGTACTGCTGCTGCTGGTGGTGTTCGGGTAGTGCTGCTGCTGCTGGTGTTCGGGTAGTACTGCTGCTGCTGCTGGTGTTCAGGTAGTACTGCTGCTGCTGGTGGTGTTCGAGTAGTACTGCCGCTGCTGCTGGTGGTGTTCAGGTAGTACTGCTGCTGCTGCTGGTGTTCAGGTAGTACTGCTGCTGCTGCTGCTGGTGTTCAGGTAGTATTGCTGGTGCTGGTGTTCATTTAATACTGCTGCTGCTGCTGGTGTTCAGGTAGTAATGCTGCTGCTGCTGCTGTTCAGGTAGTATTGCTGCTTCTGCTGGTGGTGTTCAGGTAGTACTGCTGCTTCTGCTGGTGTTCAGGTAGTACTGCTGCTACTGCTGGTGTTCAGGTAGTACTGCTGCTGCTGGTGGTGTTCGGGTAGTACTGCTGCTGCTGGTGTTCGGGTAGTACTGCTGCTGCTGCTGGTGTTCGGGTAGTACTGCTGCTGCTGGTGGTGTTCGGGTAGTACTGCTGCTCCTGCTGGTGTTCGGGTAGTACTGCTGCTGGTGGTGTTCGGGTAGTACTGCTGCTGCTGGTGGTGTTCAGGTAGTTGTGCTGCTGCTGGTGGTGTTCAGGTAGTACTGCTGCTGCTGGTGGTGTTCGGGTAGTACTACTGCTGCTGCTGCTGGTGTTCGGGTAGTACTGCTGCTGCTGGTGGTGTTCAGGTAGTACTGCTGCTGCTGCTGGTGTTCGGGTAGTACTGCTGCTGCTGGTGGTGTTCGGGTAGTACTGCTGCTGCTGGTGGTGTTCAGGTAGTACTGCTGCTGCTGGTGGTGTTCAGGTAGTACTGCTGCTGCTGGTGGTGTTCGGGTAGTACTGCTGCTGCTGGTGGTGTTCAGGTAGTACTGCTGCTGCTGGTGGTGTTCAGGTAGTACTGCTGCTGCTGGTGGTGTTCGGGTTGTACTTCTACTGCTGGTGGTGTTCAGGTAGTACTGATGCTGCTGGTGGTGTTCAGGTAGTACTGCTGCTGCTGGTGGTGTTCGGGTAGTACTGCTGCTGCTGGTGGTGTTCAGGTAGTACTGCTGCTGCTGGTGTTCAGGTAGTACTGCTGCTGCTGGTGTTCAGGTAGTATTACTGCTGCTGGTGTTCAGGTAGTACTGCTGCTGCTGGTGTTCAGGTAGTATTACTACTGCTGGTGTTCAGGTAGTACTGCTGCTGATGGTGTTCAGGTAGTACTGCTGCTGCTGGTGTTCAGGTAGTATTACTACTGCTGGTGTTCAGGTAGTACTGCTGCTGCTGGTGTTCAGGTAGTACTGCTGCTGCTGGTGTTCAGGTAGTACTGCTGCTGCTGGTGTTCAGGTAGTATTACTGCTGCTGGTGTTCAGGTAGTACTGCTGCTGCTGGTGTTCAGGTAGTATTACTACTGCTGGTGTTCAGGTAGTACTGCTGCTGCTGGTGTTCAGGTAGTACTGCTGCTGCTGGTGTTCAGGTAGTATTACTTCTGCTGGTGTTCAGGTAGTACTGCTGCTGCTGGTGTTCAGGTAGTATTACTACTGCTGGTGTTCAGGTAGTATTACTTCTGCTGGTGTTCAGGTAGTACTGCTGCTGCTGGTGTTCAGGTAGTACTGCTGCTGCTGGTGTTCAGGTAGTATTACTACTGCTGGTGTTCAGGTAGTATTACTTCTGCTGGTGTTCAGGTAGTACTGCTGCTGCTGGTGTTCAGGTAGTACTGCTGCTGCTGGTGTTCAGGTAGTACTGCTGCTGCTGCTGGTGTTCGGGTAGTACTGCTGCTGCTGGTGTTCAGGTAGTATTACTGCTGCTGGTGTTCAGGTAGTACTGCTGCTGCTGGTTTTCAGGTAGTACTGCTGCTGCTGCTGCTGGTGTTCAGGTAGTATTACTGCTGCTGGTGTTCAGGTAGTACTGCTGCTGCTGGTTTTCAGGTAGTACTGCTGCTGCTGCTGCTGCTGGTGTTCAGGTAGTATTAATGCTGCTGGTGTTCAGGTAGTACTGCTGCTGCTGCTGCTGCTGCTGCTGCTACTGCTGCTGATGCTGGTGTTCAGGTAGTACTGCTGCTGCTGCTGCTGCTGCTGCTGCTGCTGCTGCTGCTGCTGCTGCTGCTGCTGCTGCTGCTGATGTTCAGGTAGTACTGCTGCTGCTGGTGTTCAGGTAGTATTACTGCTGCTGGTGTTCAGGTAGTACTGCTGCTGCTGCTGCTGCTGCTGCTGCTGATGTTCAGGTAGTACTGCTGCTGCTGGTGTTCAGGTAGTATTACTGCTGCTGGTGTTCAGGTAGTACTGCTGCTGGTGTTCAGGTAGTACTGCTGCTGCTGGTGTTCAGGTAGTACTGTTGCTGGTGTTCAGGTAGTACTGCTGCTGCTGGTGTTCAGGTAGTACTGCTGCTGCTGGTGTTCGGGTAGTACTGCTGCTGCTGGTGTTCAGGTAGTATTGCTGTTGCTGGTGTTCAGGTAGTACTGCTGCTGCTGGTGTTCAGGTAGTATTGCTGTTGCTGGTGTTCAGGTAGTACTGCTGCTGCTGGTGTTCGGGTAGTATTGCTGCTGCTGGTGTTCAGGTAGTATTGCTGTTGCTGGTGTTCAGGTAGTACTGCTGCTGCTGGTGTTCAGGTAGTACTGTTGCTGGTGTTCAGGTAGTACTGCTGCTGCTGGTGTTCAGGTAGTATTGCTGTTGCTGGTGTTCAGGTAGTACTGCTGCTGCTGGTGTTCAGGTAGTATTGCTGTTGCTGGTGTTCAGGTAGTACTGCTGCTGCTGGTGTTCAGGTAGTATTGCTGCTGCTGGTGTTCAGGTAGTACTGCTGCTGCTGGTGTTCAGGTAGTATTGCTGCTGCTGGTGTTCAGGTAGTATTGCTGCTGCTGGTGTTCAGGTAGTATTGCTGCTGCTGGTGTTCGGGTAGTATTGCTGCTGCTTTTGTTCAGGTAGTATTGCTGCTGCTGGTGTTCAGGTAGTACTGCTGCTGCTGCTGGTGTTCAGGTAGTACTGCTGCTGCTGGTGTTCAGGTAGTATTGCTGCTGCTGGTGTTCATTTAGTACTGCTGCTGCTGCTGGTGTTCGGGTAGTATTGCTGCTGCTGGTGTTCAGGTAGTATTGCTGCTGCTGGTGTTCAGGTAGTATTGCTGCTGCTGGTGTTCATTTAGTACTGCTGCTGCTGGTGGTGTTCAGGTAGTATTGCTGCTGCTGGTGTTCAGGTAGTATTGCTGCTGCTGGTGTTCAGGTAGTATTGCTGCTGCTGGTGTTCATTTAGTACTGCTGCTGCTGGTGGTGTTCAGGTAGTATTGCTGCTGCTGGTGTTCAGGTAGTATTGCTGCTGCTGGTGTTCAGGTAGTACTGCTGCTGCTGCTGGTGTTCAGGTAGTATTGCTGCTGCTGGTGTTCAGGTAGTATTGCTGCTGCTGGTGTTCATTTAGTACTGCTGCTGCTGCTGGTGTTCAGGTAGTATTGCTGCTGCTGGTGTTCAGGTAGTATTGCTGCTGCTGGTGTTCAGGTAGTATTGCTGCTGCTAGTGTTCAGGTAGTATTGCTGCTGCTGGTGTTCATTTAGTACTGCTGCTGCTGGTGGTGTTCGGGTAGTACTGCTGCTGCTGGTGTTCGGGTAGTACTGCTGCTGCTGCTGCTGCTGGTGTTCAGGTAGTACTGCTGCTTCTGCTGGTGTTCAGGTAGTACTGCTGCTGCTGCTGCTGGTGTTCAGGTAGTACTGCTGCTTCTGCTGGTGTTCAGGTAGTACTGCTGCTACTGCTGGTGTTCAGGTAGTACTGCTGCTACTGCTGGTGTTCAGGTAGTACTGCTGCTGCTGCTGCTGGTGTTCAGGTAGTACTGCTGCTTCTGCTGGTGTTCAGGTAGTACTGCTGCTACTGCTGGTGTTCAGGTAGTACTGCTGCTGCTGGTGGTGTTCGGGTAGTACTGCTGCTGCTGGTGTTCGGGTAGTACTGCTGCTGCTGCTGGTGTTCGGGTAGTACTGCTGCTGCTGGTGGTGTTCGGGTAGTACTGCTGCTCCTGCTGGTGTTCGGGTAATACTGCTGCTGCTGCTTTTGTTCGGGTAGTACTGCTGCTTCTGATGGTGTTCGGGTAGTACTGCTGCTCCTGCTGGTGTTCGGGTAGTATTGCTGCTGCTGGTGGTGTTCAGGTAGTACTGCTGAAACTGCTGGTGTTCGGGTAGTACTGCTGCTGCTGCTGGTGGTGTTCAGGTAGTACTGCTGCTGCTGCTGGTGTTCGGGTAGTACTGCTGCTGCTGTGGTGTTCAGGGTACTGTAGTACTGCTGCTGCTGCTGGTGTTCGGGTAGTACTGCTGCTGCTGCTGCTGGTGTTCAGGTAGTACTGCTGCTGCTGGTGGTGTTCGAGTAGTACTGCCGCTGCTGCTGGTGGTGTTCAGGTAGTACTGCTGCTGCTGCTGGTGTTCAGGTAGTACTGCTGCTGCTGGTGTTCAGGTAGTATTGCTGGTGCTGGTGTTCATTTAATACTGCTGCTGGTGCTGGTGTTCAGGTAGTACTGCTGCTGCTGCTGGTGTTCAGGTAGTTTTGCTGCTTCTGCTGGTGGTGTTCAGGTAGTACTGCTGCTTCTGCTGGTGTTCAGGTAGTACTGCTGCTACTGCTGGTGTTCTGGTAGTACTGCTGCTGCTGGTGGTGTTCGGGTAGTACTGCTGCTGCTGCTAGGTGTGCTCTGGTGTAGTACTGCTGCTGGTGGTGGTGTTCGGGTAGTACTGCTGCTCCTGCTGGTGTTCGGGTAGTACTGCTGCTGGTGGTGTTCGGGTAGTACTGCTGCTGCTGGTGGTGTTCAGGTAGTACTGCTGCTGCTGGTGGTGTTCAGGTAGTACTGCTGCTGCTGGTGGTGTTCGGGTAGTACTACTGCTGCTGCTGCTGGTGTTCGGGTAGTACTGCTGCTGATGGTGGTGTTCAGGTAGTACTGCTGCTGCTGCTGGTGTTCGGGTAGTACTGCTGCTGCTGGTGGTGTTCGGGTAGTACTGCTGCTGCTGGTGGTGTTCAGGTAGTACTGCTGCTGCTGGTGGTGTTCAGGTAGTACTGCTGCTGCTGCTGGTGTTCGGGTAGTACTGCTGCTGCTGGTGGTGTTCGGGTAGTACTGCTGCTGCTGGTGGTGTTCAGGTAGTACTGCTGCTGCTGGTGGTGTTCAGGTAGTACTGCTGCTGCTGGTGGTGTTCGGGTAGTACTGCTGCTGCTGGTGGTGTTCAGGTAGTACTGCTGCTGCTGGTGGTGTTCAGGTAGTACTGCTGCTGCTGGTGGTGTTCGGGTTGTACTGCTACTGCTGGTGGTGTTCAGGTAGTACTGATGCTGCTGGTGGTGTTCAGGTAGTACTGCTGCTGCTGGTGGTGTTCGGGTAGTACTTCTGCTGCTGGTGGTGTTCGGGTAGTACTGCTGCTACTGGTGGTGTTCGGGTAGTACTGCTGCTGGTGTTCAGGTAGTACTGCTGCTGCTGGTGGTGTTCGGGTAGTACTGCTGCTGCTGCTGCTGGTGTTCGGGTAGTACTGCTGCTGCTGGTGGTGTTCAGGTAGTACTGCTGCTGCTGGTGGTGGTGTTCAGGTAGTACTGCTGCTGCTGCTGGTGTTCGGGTAGTACTGCTGCTGCTGCTGCTGGTGTTCGGGTAGTACTGCTGCTGCTGGTGGTGTTCGGGTAGTACTGCTGCTGGTGGTGGTGTTCAGGTAGTTCTGCTGCTGCTGCTGGTGTTCGGGTAGTACTGCTGCTGGTGGTGGTGTTCGGGTAGTACTGCTGCTGGTGGTGGTGTTCAGGTAGTACTGCTGCTGCTGCTGGTGTTCAGGTAGTACTACTGCTGCTGCTGCTGGTGTTCGGGTAGTACTGCTGCTGCTGGTGGTGTTCGGGTAGTACTGCTGCTGCTGGTGGTGTTCGGGTAGTACTGCTGCTGCTGCTGGTGTTCGGGTAGTACTGCTGCTGGTGTTCGGGTAGTACTGCTGCTGCTGGTGGTGTTCGGGTAGTACTGCTGCTGGTGGTGGTGTTCAGGTAGTACTGCTGCTGCTGCTGGTGTTCAGGTAGTACTGCTGCTGCTGGTGGTGTTCGGGTAGTACTGCTGCTGCTGCTGGTGTTCAGGTAGTACTGCTGCTGCTGCTGGTGTTCGGGTAGTACTGCTGCTGCTGGTGGTGTTCGGGTAGTACTGCTGCAGTTTCCCTGCCACAACCGTCGCTTCCCTCCTGCAGTTTGTGTGGGACACGCAGTCTTGAGAGACGATAATACCCAAATAATAGTAACTCCAGCTATGATGGAAGGAAATGTTTGAAGTTGGCGTAGGTACTTAACCCAGAGTGGAATGATTGAATGAAGTCTCCCAGCACTGGCTGACAGAGCTCCCCACATGTGGAATAACTGACTGAAGTCTGTCAGCACTGACTGAATGACAGACCTTATGTCAAGCATGCAACTCATCCTGTGAAACTGATTATATCAGGGAAAGAAAACCAGATTTTTCTCCTCATAGAGTAATATAGAGCAGAGAAACCACACATCGTGAGAATTTCCACTGGATAACTATTCTTTTTAACATATGAGGAAGCACGGTCACCATCACTCATATAACAGCTGTCTTACCAGAAGCGATCAGAAGTTACAATTCCAAGTGACCCTCAGAAATGCAACATTTTGCAAGGTATTGATGTACATTCTGCCTGAGCACACTCAGAGGTGACCAGCGTGGGAATGTGCTTCTCGCTCTGTGAAGGAGCCTTATATCCTTCCACCAGCAAGGGTGACCACCTTATACCTCTGCCAGGCAGTCTTATACCTCTAGCAGCCAGCCTCATTCAGCCACAAAGCATCCCCATACCTCTACAAGGCAGCCTCATGCTACTACAAGGTAACCTCATATCTCTAACAGGCAGCCTCATACCTCTAGCAGGCAGCCTCATACTTCTACCAGGCAGCCTCATACTTCTACCAGGCAGCCTCATACTTCTACCAGGCAGCCTCATGCTTCTACCAGGCAGCCTCATACCTCCATTAGGAGACCTCATACTTCCACTAGGCAGCATTATAGCTCCACCAGGCAGCCTCATACCTCCACCAGGCAGCCTCATACCTCCACCAGGCAGCCTCATACCTCCACCAGGCAGCCTCATACCTCCACCAGGCAGCCTCATACCTCCACCAGGCAGCCTCATACCTCCACCAGGCAGCCTCATACCTCCACCAGGTAGCCTCATACCTCCACCAGGCAGCCTCATACCTCCACCAGGCAGCCTCATACCTCTACCAGAGCCTCACAGAGTTGTGACTGATAACAACACACAAGGTGGCAGAGTTGTGACTGATAACAACACACAAGGTGGCAGAGTTGTGACTGATAACAACACACAAGGTGGCAGAGTTGTGACTGATAACAACACACAAGGTGGCAGAGTTGTGACTGATAACAACACACAAGGTGTCAGAGCGTTGTGACTGATAACAACACACAAGGTGGCAGAGAGTTGTGACTGATAACAACACACAAGGTGGCAGAGAGTTGTGACTGATAACAACACACAAGGTGGCAGAGAGTTGTGACTGATAACAACACACAAGGTGGCAGAGAGTTGTGACTGATAACAACACACAAGGTGGCAGAGTTGTGACTGATAACAACACACTAGGTGGCAGAGAGTTGTGACTGATAACAACACACAAGGTGGCAGAGAGTTGTGACTGATAACAACACATAAGGTGGCAGAGAGTTGTGACTGATAACAACACACAAGGTGTCAGAGCGTTGTGACTGATAACAACACACAAGGTGGCAGAGAGTTGTGACTGATAACAACACACAAGGTGGCAGAGAGTTGTGACTGATAACAACACACAAGGTGGCAGAGAGTTGTGACTGATAACAACACACAAGGTGGCAGAGAGTTGTGACTGATAACAACACACAAGGTGGCAGAGTTGTGACTGATAACAACACACAAGGTGGCAGAGAGTTGTGACTGATAACAACACACAAGGTGGCAGAGAGTTGTGACTGATAACAACACACTAGGTGGCAGAGAGTTGTCACTGATAACAACACACAAGGTGGCAGAGAGTTGTGACTGATAACAACACATAAGGTGGCAGAGAGTTGTGACTGATAACAACACACAAGGTGGCAGAGAGTTGTGACTGATAACAACACACAAGGTGGCAGAGAGTTGTGACTGATAACAACACACAAGGTGGCAGAGAGTTGTGACTGATAACAACACACAAGGTGGCAGAGAGTTGTGACTGATAACAACACACAAGGTGGCAGAGAGTTGTGACTGATAACAACACATAAGGTGGCAGAGAGTTGTGACTGATAACAACACACAAGGTGGCAGAGTTGTGACTGATAACAACACATAAGGTGGCAGAGAGTTGTGACTGATAACAACACACAAGGTGGCAGAGAGTTGTGACTGATGACAACACACAAGGTGGCAGAGAGTTGTGACTGATAACAACACACTAGGTGGCAGAGTTGTGACTGATAACAACACATAAGGTGGCAGAGAGTTGTGACTGATAACAACACACAAGGTGGCAGAGAGTTGTGACTGATAACAACACATAAGGTGGCAGAGAGTTGTGACTGATAACAACACATAAGGTGGCAGAGAGTTGTGACTGATAACAACACACAAGGTGGCAGAGTTGTGACTGATAACAACACACTAGGTGGCAGAGAGTTGTGACTGATAACAACACACAAGGTGGCAGAGAGTTGTGACTGATAACAACACACAAGGTGGCAGAGTTGTGACTGATAACAACACACAAGGTGGCAGAGAGTTGTGACTGATAACAACACACAAGGTGGCAGAGAGTTGTGACTGATAACAACACACAAGGTGGCAGAGAGTTGTGACTGATAACAACACACAAGGTGGCAGAGTTGTGACTGATAACAACACACTAGGTGGCAGAGAGTTGTGACTGATACCAACACACAAGGTGGCAGAGAGTTGTGACTGATAACAACACACAAGGTGGCAGAGAGTTGTGACTGATAACAACACACAAGGTGGCAGAGAGTTGTGACTGATAACAACACACTAGGTGGCAGAGAGTTGTGACTGATAACAACACACAAGGTGGCAGAGAGTTGTGACTGATAACAACACACTAGGTGGCAGAGAGTTGTGACTGATAAGAACACACAAGGTGGCAGAGAGTTGTGACTGATAACAACACACAAGGTGGCAGAGAGTTGTGACTGATAACAACACACAAGGTGGCAGAGAGTTGTGACTGATAACAACACACAAGGTGGCAGAGAGTTGTGACTGATAACAACACACAAGGTGGCAGAGAGTTGTGACTGATAACAACACACAAGGTGGCAGAGAGTTGTGACTGATAACAACACACAAGGTGGCAGAGAGTTGTGACTGATAACAACACACAAGGTGGCAGAGAGTTGTGACTGATAACAACACACAGGGTGGCAGAGAGTTGTGACTGATAACAACACACAAGGTGGCAGAGAGTTGTGACTGATAACAACACACAAGGTGGCAGAGAGTTGTGACTGATAACAACACACAAGGTGGCAGAGAGTTGTGACTGATAACAACACACAAGGTGGCAGAGAGTTGTGACTGATAACAACACACAAGGTGGCAGAGAGTTGTGACTGATAACAACACACAAGGTGGCAGAGAGTTGTGACTGATAACAACACACAAGGTGGCAGAGAGTTGTGACTGATAACAACACACTAGGTGGCAGAGAGTTGTCACTGATAACAACACACAAGGTGGCAGAGAGTTGTGACTGATAACAACACATAAGGTGGCAGAGAGTTGTGACTGATAACAACACACAAGGTGGCAGAGAGTTGTGACTGATAACAACACACAAGGTGGCAGAGAGTTGTGACTGATAACAACACACTAGGTGGCAGAGATTTGACTGATAACAAAACACACCGTGGCTGAGAGTTGTGACTGATAACAACACACAAGGTGGCAGAGAGTTGTGACTGATAACAGGTGGCAGAGTTGTGACTGATAACAACACACAAGGTGGCAGAGAGTTGTGACTGATAACAACACACAAGGTGGCAGAGAGTTGTGACTGATAACAACACACTAGGTGGCAGAGTTGTGACTGATAACAACACATAAGGTGGCAGAGAGTTGTGACTGATAACAACACACAAGGTGGCAGAGAGTTGTGACTGATAACAACACATAAGGTGGCAGAGAGTTGTGACTGATAACAACACACAAGGTGGCAGAGAGTTGTGACTGATAACAACACACAAGGTGGCAGAGTTGTGACTGATAACAACACACAAGGTGGCAGAGAGTTGTGACTGATAACAACACACAAGGTGGCAGAGAGTTGTGACTGATAACAACACACAAGGTGGCAGAGTTGTGACTGATAACAACACACAAGGTGGCAGAGAGTTGTGACTGATAACAACACACAAGGTGGCAGAGAGTTGTGACTGATAACAACACACAAGGTGGCAGAGAGTTGTGACTGATAACAACACACAAGGTGGCAGAGTTGTGACTGATAACAACACACTAGGTGGCAGAGAGTTGTGACTGATAACCAACACACAAGGTGGCAGAGAGTTGTGACTGATAACAACACACAAGGTGGCAGAGAGTTGTGACTGATAACAACACACAAGGTGGCAGAGAGTTGTGACTGATAACAACACACAAGGTGGCAGAGAGTTGTGACTGATAACAACACACTAGAGTGTGCATAACAACACACAAGGTGGCAGAGTGTGACTGATAACAACACACAAGGTGGCAGAGTTGTGACTGATAACAACACACAAGGTGGCAGAGAGTTGTGACTGATAACAACACACAAGGTGGCAGAGAGTTGTGACTGATAACAACACACAAGGTGGCAGAGAGTTGTGACTGATAACAACACACAAGGTGGCAGAGAGTTGTGACTGATAACAACACACAAGGTGGCAGAGAGTTGTGACTGATAACAACACACAAGGTGGCAGAGAGTTGTGACTGATAACAACACACAAGGTGGCAGAGAGTTGTGACTGATAACAACACACAAGGTGGCAGAGAGTTGTGACTGATAACAACACACAAGGTGGCAGAGAGTTGTGACTGATAACAACACACAAGGTGGCAGAGAGTTGTGACTGATAACAACACACAATGTGGCAGAGAGTTGTGACTGATAACAACACATAAGGTGGCAGAGAGTTGTGACTGATAACAACACACAAGGTGGCAGAGTTGTGACTGATAACAACACATAAGGTGGCAGAAAGTTGTGACTGATAACAACACACAAGGTGGCAGAGAGTTGTGACTGATAACAACACACAAGGTGGCAGAGAGTTGTGACTGATAACAACACACTAGGTGGCAGAGTTGTGACTGATAACAACACATAAGTTGGCAGAGAGTTGTGACTGATAACAACACACAAGGTGGCAGAGAGTTGTGACTGATAACAACACATAAGGTGGCAGAGAGTTGTGACTGATAACAACACATAAGGTGGCAGAGAGTTGTGACTGATAACAACACACAAGGTGGCAGAGAGTTGTGACTGATAACAACACACAAGGTGGCAGAGAGTTGTGACTGATAACAACACACAAGGTGGCAGAGTTGTGACTGATAACAACACACTAGGTGGCAGAGAGTTGTGACTGATACCAACACACAAGGTGGCAGAGAGTTGTGACTGATAACAACACACAAGGTGGCAGAGAGTTGTGACTGATAACAACACACAAGGTGGCAGAGAGTTGTGACTGATAACAACACACAAGGTGGCAGAGTTGTGACTGATAACAACACACTAGGTGGCAGAGAGTTGTGACTGATAACAACACACAAGGTGGCAGAGAGTTGTGACTGATAACAACACACAAGGTGGCAGAGAGTTGTGACTGATAAGAACACACAAGGTGGCAGAGAGTTGTGACTGATAACAACACACAAGGTGGCAGAGAGTTGTGACTGATAACAACACACAAGGTGGCAGAGAGTTGTGACTGATAACAACACACAAGGTGGCAGAGTTGTGACTGATAACAACACACAAGGTGGCAGAGAGTTGTGACTGATAACAACACACAAGGTGGCAGAGAGTTGTGACTGATAACAACACACAAGGTGGCAGAGAGTTGTGACTGATAACAACACACAAGGTGGCAGAGAGTTGTGACTGATAACAACACACAAGGTGGCAGAGAGTTGTGACTGATAACAACACACAAGGTGGCAGAGAGTTGTGACTGATAACAACACACAAGGTGGCAGAGAGTTGTGACTGATAACAACACACAAGGTGGCAGAGAGTTGTGACTGATAACAACACACAAGGTGGCAGAGAGTTGTGACTGATAACAACACACAAGGTGGCAGAGTTGTGACTGATAACAACACACAAGGTGGCAGAGAGTTGTGACTGATAACAACACACAAGGTGGCAGAGAGTTGTGACTGATAACAACACACTAGGTGGCAGAGAGTTGTCACTGATAACAACACACAAGGTGGCAGAGAGTTGTGACTGATAACAACACATAAGGTGGCAGAGAGTTGTGACTGATAACAACACACAAGGTGGCAGAGAGTTGTGACTGATAACAACACACAAGGTGGCAGAGAGTTGTGACTGATAACAACACACAAGGTGGCAGAGAGTTGTGACTGATAACAACACACAAGGTGGCAGAGAGTTGTGACTGATAACAACACACAAGGTGGCAGAGAGTTGTGACTGATAACAACACACAAGGTGGCAGAGAGTTGTGACTGATAACAACACACAATGTGGCAGAGAGTTGTGACTGATAACAACACATAAGGTGGCAGAGAGTTGTGACTGATAACAACACACAAGGTGGCAGAGTTGTGACTGATAACAACACATAAGGTGGCAGAAAGTTGTGACTGATAACAACACACAAGGTGGCAGAGAGTTGTGACTGATAACAACACACAAGGTGGCAGAGAGTTGTGACTGATAACAACACACTAGGTGGCAGAGTTGTGACTGATAACAACACATAAGTTGGCAGAGAGTTGTGACTGATAACAACACACAAGGTGGCAGAGAGTTGTGACTGATAACAACACATAAGGTGGCAGAGAGTTGTGACTGATAACAACACATAAGGTGGCAGAGAGTTGTGACTGATAACAACACACAAGGTGGCAGAGTTCTGACTGATAACAACACACTAGGTGGCAGAGAGTAGTGACTGATAACAACACACAAGGTGGCAGAGAGTTGTGACTGATAACAACACACAAGGTGGCAGAGTTGTGACTGATAACAACACACAAGGTGGCAGAGAGTTGTGACTGATAACAACACACAAGGTGGCAGAGTTGTGACTGATAACATCACACTAGGTGGCAGAGAGTTGTGACTGATACCAACACACAAGGTGGCAGAGAGTTGTGACTGATAACAACACACAAGGTGGCAGAGAGTTGTGACTGATAACAACACACAAGGTGGCAGAGAGTTGTGACTTATAACAACACACAAGGTGGCAGAGTTGTGACTGATAACAACACACTAGGTGGCAGAGTGTTGTGACTGATAACAACACACAAGGTGGCAGAGAGTTGTGACTGATAACAACACACTAGGTGGCAGAGAGTTGTGACTGATAAGAACACACAAGGTGGCAGAGAGTTGTGACTGATAACAACACACAAGGTGGCAGAGAGTTGTGACTGATAACAACACACAAGGTGGCAGAGAGTTGTGACTGATAACAACACACAAGGTGGCAGAGTTGTGACTGATAACAACACACAAGGTGGCAGAGAGTTGTGACTGATAACAACACACAAGGTGGCAGAGAGTTGTGACTGATAACAACACACAAGGTGGCAGAGTTGTGACTGATAACAACACACAAGGTGGCAGAGAGTTGTGACTGATAACAACACACAAGGTGGCAGAGAGTTGTGACTGATAACAACACACAAGGTGGCAGAGTTGTGACTGATAACAACACACAAGGTGGCAGAGAGTTGTGACTGATAACAACACACAAGGTGGCAGAGAGTTGTGACTGATAACAACACACAAGGTGGCAGAGTTGTGACTGATAACAACACACAAGGTGGCAGAGAGTTGTGACTGATAACAACACACAAGGTGGCAGAGAGTTGTGACTGATAACAACACACAAGGTGGCAGAGAGTTGTGACTGATAACAACACACAAGGTGGCAGAGAGTTGTGACTGATAACAACACACAAGGTGGCAGAGAGTTGTGACTGATAACAACACACAAGGTGGCAGAGTTGTGACTGATAACAACACACAAGGTGGCAGAGAGTTGTGACTGATAACAACACACAAGGTGGCAGAGAGTTGTGACTGATAACAACACACAAGGTGGCAGAGAGCATCATGGTCTCATCTTTAAAGCTGCCGTCTCCCACACTACTTCCATGCTCCCCACCCTGTACACATGTCTTAATACCTTGTACACATGTCTTAATACCTTGTACACATGTCTTAATACCTTGTACACATGTCTTAATACCTTGTACACATGTCTTAATACCTTGTACACATGTCTTAATACCTTGTACACATGTCTTAATACCTTGTCTACATGTCTTAATACCTTGTACACATGTCTTAATACCTTGTACACATGTCTTAATACCTTGTACACATGTCTTAATACCTTGTACACATGTCTTAATACCTTGTACACATGTCTTAATACCTTGTACACATGTCTTAATACCTTGTACACATGTCTTAATACCTTGTACACATGTCTTAATACCTTGTACACATGTCTTAATACCTTGTACACATGTCTTAATACCTTGTACACATGTCTTAATACCTTGTACACATGTCTTAATACCTTGTACACATGTCTTAATACCTTGTACACATGTCTTAATACCTTGTACACATGTCTTAATACCTTGTCTACATGTCTTAATACCTTGTACACATGTCTTAATACCTTGTACACATGTCTTAATACCTTGTACACATGTCTTAATACCTTGTACACATGTCTTAATACCTTGTACACATGTCTTAATACCTTGTACACATGTCTTAATACCTTGTACACATGTCTTAATACCTTGTACACATGTCTTAATACCTTGTACACATGTCTTAATACCTTGTACACATGTCTTAATACCTTGTACACATGTCTTAATACCTTGTACACATGTCTTAATACCTTGTACACATGTCTTAATACCTTGTACACATGTCTTAATACCTTGTACACATGTCTTAATACCCTGTGCACATATCTTAATACCCTGTACACATGTTTTAATACCTTGTACACATGTCTTAATACCTTCTACACATGTCTTAATACCTTGTACACATGTCTTAATATCCTGAACACATGTCTTAATACCCTGTACACATGTCTTAATACCTTGTACACATGTCTTAATACCTTGTACACATGTCTTAATACCTTGTACACATGTCTTAATACCTTGTACACATGTCTTAATACCCTGTGCACATATCTTAATACCCTGTACACATGTCTTAATACCTTGTACACATGTCTTAATACCCTGTGCACATATCTTAATACCCTGTACACATGTTTTAATACCTTGTACACATGTCTTAATACCTTGTACACATGTCTTAATACCTTGTACACATGTCTTAATATCCTGAACACATGTCTTAATACCCTGTACACATGTCTTAATACCTTGTACACATGTCTTAATACCTTGTACACATGTCTTAATACCTTGTACACATGTCTTAATACCTTGTACACATGTCTTAATACCCTGTGCACATATCTTAATACCCTGTACACATGTCTTAATACCTTGTACACATGTCTTAATACCTTGTACACATGTCTTAATATCCTGAACACATGTCTTAATACCCTGTACACATGTCTTAATACCCTGTACACATGTCTTAATACCCTGTATACATATCTTAATACCTTGTACACATGTCTTAATACCTTGTACACATGTCTTAACACCTTGTACACATGTCTTAACACCCTGTATACATGTCTTAATACCTTGTACACGTCTTAATACCTTGTACACATGTCTTAATACCTTGTACACATGTCTTAATACCCTGTATACATGTCTTAATACCTTGTACACATGTCTTAATACCTTGTACACATGTCTTAATACCTTGTACACATGTCTTAATACCTTGTACACATGTCTTAACACCCTGTACACATGTCTTAATACCCTGTATACATGTCTTAATACCCTGTACATATGTTTTAATACCCTGTACACATGTCTTAACACCCTGTACACATGTCTTAATACCCTGTATACATGTCTTAACACCCTGTACACATGTCTTAATACCCTGTACACATGTCTTAACACCATGTACACATGTCTTAACACCATGTACACATGTCTTAACACCATGTACACATGTCTTAATACCCTGTACACATGTCTTAACACCATGTACACATGTCTTAACACCATGTACACATGTCTTAATACCTTGTACACATGTCTTAATATCCTGAACACATGTCTTAATACCCTGTACACATGTCTTAACACCATGTACACATGTCTTAACACCATGTACACATGTCTTAACACTCTGTACACATGTCTTAACACCATGTACACATGTCTTAACACTATGTACACATGTCTTAACACCATGTACACATGTCTTAATACCCTGTACACATGTCTTAACACCATGTACACATGTCTTAACACCATGTACACATGTCTTAACACCCTGTACACATGTCTTAATACCCTGTACACATGTCTTAACACCATGTACACATGTCTTAACACCATGTACACATGTCTTAACACCATGTACACATGTCTTAACACCATGTACACATGTCTTAACACCCTGTACATATGTCTTAACACCATGTACACATCTCTTATTAATTCCCTGTACATATGTCTTAACACCATGTACACATGTCTTAACACCATGTACACATGTCTTAACACCATGTACACATGTCTTAACACCATGTACACATGTCTTAACACCCTGTACATATGTCTTAACACCATGTACACATCTCTTATTAATGCCCTGTACACATGTCTTAACACAATGTACACGTCTTAACACCATGTACACATGTCTTAATACCCTGTACACATGTCTTAATACCCTGTACACCTGTCTTAATACCTTGTACACATGTCTTAACACCCTGTACACATGTCTTAATACCCTGTATACATGTCTTAATACCCTGTACACATGTCTTAATACCCTGTACACATGTCTTAATACCTTGTACACATGTCTTAACACCCTGTACACATGTCTTAATACCCTGTATACATGTCTTAATACCCTGTACACATGTCTTAATACCCTGTACACCTGTCTTAATACCCTGTACACATGTCTTAACACCCTGTACACATGTCTTAATACCCTGTACACATGTCATAACACCATGTACACATGTCTTAACACCATGTACACATGTCTTAACACCCTATACACATGTCTTAACACCATGTACACATGTCTTATTAATACCCTGTACACATGTCTTAACACCATGTACACATGTCTTAATACCCTGTACACATGTCTTAGCACCATGTACACATGTCTTAACACCATGTACACATGTCTTAACACCATGTACACATATCTTAACAGCATGTACACATGTCTTAACACCCTATACACATGTCTTAGCACCATGTACACATGTCTTAACACCATGTACACATGTCTTAGCACCATGTACAAGTCTTAACACCATGTACACATATCTTAACAACATGTACACATGTCTTAACACCCTATACACATGTCTTAGCACCATGTACACATGTCTTAACACCATGTACACATATCTTAACAGCATGTACACATGTCTTAACACCCTATACACATGTCTTAGCACCATATACACATGTCTTAACACCATGTACACATGTCTTAGCACCATGTACAAGTCTTAACACCATGTACACGTGTCTTAGCACCATGTACAAGTCTTAACAGTATGTACACATGTCTTAGCACCATGTACAAGTCTTAACACCATGTACACATGTCTTAGCACCATGTACAAGTCTTAACATTCTATACACACGTCTTAGCACATGTCTTAACATCCCGTACATAATGTCTTAATACGCTGTGCACACACCTGTGCTAGCCGGCTGTGGTGACGTGCTGTGCTAGCCGGCTGTGGTGACCTGCTGTGCTGGCTGGCTGTGGTGAGCGGCTGTGCTGGCTGGCTGTGGTGAGCGGCTGTGGTGAGCAGCTGTGCTGGCTGGCTGTGGTGAGCGGCTGTGCTGGCTGGCTGTGGTGAGCGGCTTTGCTTGACGGCTGTGGTGGCCGACTGTTTCTCTTAAGTTTCTTCAATTAGCCTCACCTAGCTTGGCCTCACCTAGCTTGGCCTCACCTAGCTTGGCCTCACCTAGCTTGGCCTCACCTAGCTTGGCCTCACCTAGCTTGGCCTCACCTAGCTTGGCCTCACCTAGCCTAGCCTCACCTAGCTTGGCCTCACCTAGCTTGGCCTCACCTAGCCTAGCCTCACCTAGCTTGGCCTCACCTAACTTCGCCTCACCTAGCTTGGCCTCACCTAGCCTAGCCTCACCTAGCTTGGCCTCACCTAGCTTGGCCTCACCTAGCTTGGCCTCACCTAGCTTGGCCTCACCTAGCCTGGCCTCACCTAGCTTGGCCTCACCTAGCTTGGCCTCACCTAGCCTAGCCTCACCTAGCTTGGCCTCACCTAGCCTGGCCTCACCTAGCCTAGCCTCACCTAGCTTGGCCTCACCTAGCTTGGCCTCACCTAGCTTGGCCTCACCTAGCCTAGCCTCACCTAGCTTGGCCTCACCTAACTTGGCCTCACCTATCTTGGCCTCACCTAGCTTGGCCTCACCTAGCTTGGCCTCACCTAGCCTAGCCTCACCTAGCTTGGCCTCACCTAGCCTGGCCTCACCTAGCCTAGCCTCACCTAGCTTGGCCTCACCTAGCTTGGCCTCACCTAGCTTGGCCTCACCTTTCTTGGCCTCACCTAGCCTGGCCTCACCTAGCCTAGCCTCACCTAGCTTGGCCTCACCTAGCTTGGCCTCACCTAGCCTAGCCTCACCTAGCTTGGCCTCACCTAGCTTGGCCTCACCTAGCCTAGCCTCACCTAGCTTGGCCTCACCTAGCTTGGCCTCACCTAGCCTAGCCTCACCTAGCTTGGCCTCACCTAGCCTGGCCTCACCTAGCTTGGCTTCACCTAGCTTGGCCTCACCTAGCCTAGCCTCACCTAGCTTGGCCTCACCTAGCCTGGCCTCACCTAGCCTGGCCTCACCTAGCCTGGCCTCACCTTGCCTAGCCTCACCTAGCCTAGCCTCACCTAGCTTGGCCTCACCTAGCCTGGCCTCACCTTGCCTAGCCTCACCTAGCCTAGCCTCACCTAGCTTGGCCTCACCTAGCCTGGCCTCACCTAGCCTAGCCTCACCTAGCTTGGCCTCACCTAGCTTGGCCTCACCTAGCCTAGCCTCACCTAGCTTGGCCTCACCTAGCCTGGCCTCACCTAGCCTAGCCTCACCTAGCTTGGCCTTACCTAGTTTGGTCTCACCTAGCCTAGCCTCACCTAGCTTGGCCTCACCTAGCTTGGCCTCACCTAGCCTAGCCTCACCTACCTTGGCCTCACCTAGCCTGGCCTCACCTAGCTTGGCCTCACCTAGCTTGGCCTCACCTAGCCTAGCCTCACCTAGCTTGGCCTCACCTAGCTTGGCCTCACCTAGCCTAGCCTCACCTAGCTTGGCCTCACCTAGCTTGGCCTCACCTAGCCTAGCCTCACCTAGCTTGGCCTCACCTAGCTTGGCCTCACCTAGCCTAGCCTCACCTAGCTTGGCCTCACCTAGCTTGGCCTCACCTAGCCTAGCCTCACCTAGCTTGGCCTCACCTAGCCTGGCCTCACCTAGCTTGGCCTCACCTAGCTTGGCCTCACCTAGCCTAGCCTCACCTAGCTTGGCCTCACCTAGCCTGGCCTCACCTAGCCTGGCCTCACCTAGCCTGGCCTCACCTTGCCTAGCCTCACCTAGCCTAGCCTCACCTAGCTTGGCCTCACCTAGCCTGGCCTCACCTTGCCTAGCCTCACCTAGCCTAGCCTCACCTAGCCTAGCCTCATCTAGCCTGGCTTTACCTAGCCTGGCCTCACCTAGCCTGGCCTTACCTAGCCTCACCTTACCTAACCATCACACAGGATGATTTTCCTGTTATACTCCCTCACATAGGATTGCTTTCTTATACTCCACTATGCAGGATGGGTTTCCTGTTATGCTCCCTCACATAGGATTGCAGGATGGGTTTCCTGTTATGCTCCCTCACATAGGATTGCCTTCTTATACTCCACTATGCAGGATGGGTTTCCTGTTATACTCCCTCACATAGGATTGCTTTCTTATACTCCACTATGCAGGATGGGTTTCCTGTTATGCTCCCTCACATAGGATTGCCTTCTTATACTCCACTATGCAGGATGGGTTTCCTGTTATACTCCCTCACATAGGATTGCTTTCTTATACTCTACTATGCAGGATGGGTTTCCTGTTATACTCCCTCACGTAGGATTGCTTTCTTATACTCCACTATGCAGGATGGGTTTCCTGTTATGCTCCCTCACATACTATTGCTTTCTTATACTCCACTATGCAGGATGGGTTTCCTGTTATACTCCCTCACATAGGATTGCTTTCTTATACTCCACTATGCAGGATGGGTTTCCTGTTATACTCCCTCACATAGGATTGCTTTCTTATACTCTACTATGCAGGATGGGTTTCCTGTTATATTCCCTCACACAGGATTGCTTTCTTATACTCCACTATGCAGGATGAGTTTCCTGTTATATTCCCTCACATAGGATTGCTTTCTTATACTCCACTATGCAGGATGGGTTTCCTGTTATACTCCCTCACATAGGATTGCTTTCTTATACTCCACTATGCAGGATGGGTTTCCTGTTATACTCCCTCACATAGGATTGCTTTCTTATACTCCACTATGCAGGATGGGTTTCCTGTTATACTTCCTCACATAGGATTGCTTTCTTATACTCCACTATGCAGGATGGGTTTCCTGTTATACTCCCTCACATAGGATTGCTTTCTTATACTCCACTATGCAGGATGGGTTTCCTGTTATACTTCCTCACATAGGATTGCTTTCTTATACTCCACTATGCAGGATGGGTTTCCTGTTATACTTCCTCACATAGGATTGCTTTCTTATACTCCACTATGCAGGATGGGTTTCCTGTTATACTCCCTCACATAGGATTGCTTTCTTATACTCCACTATGCAGGATGGGTTTCCTGTTATACTTCCTCACATAGGATTGCTTTCTTATACTCCACTATGCAGGATGGGTTTCCTGTTATACTTCCTCACATAGGATTGCTTTCTTATACTCCACTATGCAGGATGGGTTTCCTGTTATACTCCCTCACATAGGATTGCTTTCTTATACTCCACTATGCAGGATGGGTTTCCTGTTATACTCCCTCACATAGGATTGCTTTCTTATACTCCACTATGCAGGATGGGTTTCCTGTTATACTCCCTCACATAGGATTGCTTTCTTATACTCCACTATGCAGGATGGGTTTCCTGTTATACTTCCTCACATAGGATTAGTTTTCTATCACAGTCCATCACATGATGGTTTTCCCTGTCCTCTCTTACACACGATAGATTTCCTATCATTTTCCATTGCCGGGAGAAGTGTCTCAGCGTGAGCTGGGAGACGTCAGCAAGACGATGGGAATATATTGTGGTAGATAAATGGTTCAGAGAACCGGCAGGGTAATGAAACGTTTACTCAGCCAGTGGCTTCCTGAGTCCAATACGGAGAAGAATGGTTGAAGATCATTGAGTTTGAGGAAGTCACTGGTTGGTGGCTTCCTCAAACTCCTGAGCTTCAAGTGTTGCACAAGTGTCTAATTCGTCATATATCGGGGTCACTAAGGCTTCAGTAGCTACCACATCTTTAAAGGTTTCCTTCCCACAAACCTGGAGTTGCCTCTCCATGGGAATTAACATTCTGGATGTCTTGCTGACTCTGCGGATTTAGTAACTAGTTCACCTGGCTCGACGCTGCAGATGTTATGGTAAGGTTAAAGTGTAAGTGTAAGTGTGTGTGTGTGTGTGTGTGTGTGTGTGTGTGTGTGTGTGTGTGTGTGTGTGTGTGTGTGTGTGTGTGTGTGTGTGTGTGTGTGTATGTGTGTGTGTGTGTTGCATAAGAAAAGATAAGAAGTTAGTGAACCCAGTGGATTACACTGGGGTGACCTCTGCACTTAATAACTACGACTTAAGACTTAAGACTGGTCACCTATATCCTCAGGATATATCTTATCTCTCAGTGACAATTTTACGTTGCGAGAAGGTGTATACATTCAGATAAATATATATATCGCAGTTCTTTTTAGACAGCCTTCGATTATAGCTTTGAAAAAAGATCACTTTTGTTAGAGGAGGTACTCTGCTGTAATCTTAAAATGTAGTTGTTTTAGTTATAATCTGGCAAAGGTGTTCTGGAGCGCTTGATAACCCCAGCAGGTGTTCTCTCACCACCAGTTCTGTTATACCCTTCACATCGGGGTCCCTTCCCCCTCCACGGTAGGGGAGTAATGATTTCCCTTGCCGCGACGATGAGGCTATTGATCAGAAGAACTGGATTCTTTGTGTCCTTCTCGGACTGAATCTATGTACCCCCAACCCTCCCTACCTCCATCTGGCCTCGTTAGTAGGGAAATTTTCCTTTTTGTGTGTGAAAGACATTTCCTGGATAGAACGAAAACTGGACCAATATCAGTTCCGGTGCAACGTAGGTTTCCTTGGCAGCGCTGCAGTGGTCATGTCACTCGTCCCGATGGAAACTGAGTTATCTTGAGACATGTCAAGCGGCACTCCGGTAAGACTGAGACTCTGGGTAGAGCCAGCTGGCAAGACCTCTGATAACAGAAGCAACTGAGATATATGACTCCTGACATTGTTGCTGGTTACCCGCCACCATTATTACCTGAAAAACTGTTGTACGAGTCATAAGTGTGTTTAAATAGAGGGTTTTGGTGAGCCTTGCTGCGTCAGTTCTGGAGGTTCCTTCCAGGTGTTGTACACCTCAGTAATTGTCTTCTCATATATTTTCAATAAGGTACAGTTGGAAAGTGTAATGTGCATAACTTCATTAGTCCTCTCATCATGTACAACAGACACCTCGGGACAAGATCTGCCTCTTTATCAACTCATAAATACAATCCATAAATACATTCATCGATAAGAATTCAATTATTGCTTTCTTTTTTTTTCAATCTAGAAAAAAACTTACGACAATATTTGGTATATCAGTATTTTGCCCTTAGGTTTCTGGGGAAGACTTGTGTTTTTCCTCAAAGATTTTCTGTCAGAGAGACACTTCCCTTTCTGATTGAATACAAGGCTGCAACCTTATTACTGCCTTAGCTTAATAACTATTAATGGACATCCCTCGGTTCTCAGAAGTATCTGGTCACCCTTATTAGCAGATGATATTTGCGTTACTTGTGCACACCCAGACTATCAACTTGCAACGATCTCTCTCCAACACACTAGAGATTCCATTTCCAGTTGGGCCACTTTACTTGTTTAAGTTTTGTATAGCTAAAACAAACTCGATAGCCTTTATGATATGCCCAGTCATCCCAAAGGTTTGGTGTGGTTCTACCAGTGTGGTTCTCCCAGTATGGTTCTCCCAGTATGGTTCTCTCAGTATGGTTCAGTATGGTTCTCTCAGTATGGTTCTCTCAGTATGGTTCTCTCAGTATGGTTCTCCTGTCGCAGTATATGCTTCGATTGTGAAATGTGATGGCGGTCCCACACCATCTCCCCAAAAGTCACCTGTCTTACTCGGCTGAAACTGATCAATACTCAGACTCATTTTACTTGAAAGGCTGATAGGCAAACCCTTGTCAGATTCATGCAGCTCTAATTCTGCACAAGCTAGACTACGGTGTCCAAGTATATTCTTGGATACTTAGGTTAGATTAGGTAAGGTTCGCCAGGAAACAGGACAAGTATTTGCTGACGCGGGTCTTAGTCAGATAATGACCCGCCGTTGGAGTTTTTGATCTTCTGACCGCGGCCTTCCACTGGCTTACCGGTCCACCCCTTTAAAAATTATGGTTAGTTATAACCATTTAGTTATGATCTGTTCCTTCCTCGGCTACTCTTAAGAAACTCAATGTCATTCATCGTCAGGAATTAAGTTTACGTATATAGGTCTTTGATCTTTCCCAAGCAGGATCCTGTACACGCAAGAAAACATACCTTCTTTTAGAAGCTTCTGTGTCCATTTACCTAACATCCTTTCTCCGCAGGATCAAGGTGATGTCTACTGCCTTCGTTATTTAGTTGACTTCCACGACCTTCACGATGCTCACACGTACTGAATAATTGTAGATGCTAGCCAGCTAAACTCGTTTAATCGTCAAACCCCATTTGCTGCGGCTCTTTAGTCCCCGCGTTCGAACTCTGGCAAATCTATTGATTTGCTTCCTTTGTGGTCAATCCACATCGTAGGCTGCCCTACCTCCTCGGGAAGTTCCAGGGATTCATGTTTACTGCTGATTCATTTTTACTCCTTTCACCTTCCATGCCCGAAAACGAACTTACCTGCTACAGACTCTCACTCTGGTATACAGCTGTCTATCAATAGATAGTAATGCAAAGACTCTTGCGAGAATCAGCCAGCATTTCTACAGCCAGCATTTCTACCTGTTGCTGTCATGCACATTTCAACCATGTCCACCTCATTCAGTGTTGTTTCAGACTCTCAAAGTGCTGTACAAGCTCTCTATAAATATAACACCTCGTCTTATCATGCTTCCTATATAACACTGGTTTTATCAGACTTCTAGCCAGTACAAAAAATCATCTTTGCTGAGACACTGATGTTAAGGGCAGCGAAAACTCAGACTTAGCCACTTAGTTTGTCATTCACAACCAGTCTCTAACAGGGCAGTTCCTTTATTCGGGCTCTTTTGACTCCAGATTACCGTTGGTTCCAGTTAGAGGATAATAACAAAAAAAGTGAGTGTGACTTTGTCAATGGTACAAGTCGGACCGAAACGTCGTCTTTAGTTTCTCTCCTTTATGTGCGGGTTATTTGTGTAGAGGATAATAAATTGTTTTCCGCCAAACAGCAACTGGGCTCTTGGCCATCTTCTTCCCATCACGTGATAAACCGTGCTCACATATTTACAAATCGGCCGCACACGACTCACACACCAATACAACCATACCCCCGGCCGGGATTGAACCCGCGGTCATAGAGTCTCAAAACTCCAGCCCGTCGCGCTAGCCACTAGACCAGCCAGCCACAATAAGATTCATCCAACTAGGTATATTTCTACACCATAGGAAAGTTAGCACAGGCACCTCTGTGACCACAAATGCAAGTTTTTACAGACGAATCTCCAGCTAGCGTGGCCGTGGCGAACTCTAGCTCAAGTCCCTTCACTGCCGTCAACATGACTTAAGAAATCGTAATGACACGATTGCAAATAAACCATACCCCCGGCCGGGATTGAACCCGCGGTCATAGAGTCTCAAAACTCCAGCCCGTCGCGCTAACCACTAGACCAGCCAGCCACAATAAGATTCATCCAACTAGGTATATTTCTACACCATAGGAAAGTTAGCACAGGCACCTCTGTGACCACAAATGCAAGTTTTTACAGACGAATCTCCAGCTAGCGTGGCCGTGGCGAACTCTAGCTCAAGTCCCTTCACTGCCGGGGGTATGGTTTATTTGCAATCGTGTCATTACGATTTCTTAAGGCACACCAATACAAGATGGAAAGATGCCTAGCACTTCTCTGTGAGGATGGCTCTTACGGTTCTTCACATATTAGTAGCGTATCTTGTCTGCCAGGGACCATACAGAATTCACTTTCGTCCACATTCAACACTAACTTCGCCTGATGTTTACCTGAAAAAAGTTTCGGGGAATCAACGCCCTCTCGGCCTCCTATTCTCTCCCAAAATTCAAAATTTTAATTTTTAACAAAAAAAAAAATAACCTGTCGCATCATTTGTCATGCTAATTTCACAACTTAATTTTACACTTTCACTAACCTCGACTCCACAAACTGTACCACACATGCGGGTTTGGCGCTTTTGTTCGATAATAATAATAATAATTTAAATTCGGTTGTTCTAGCATGAGCTAAGATAACTACGGGAGGTGTTCGCTTACAGGGATTGTGACACACATTTAACTTCTAACTTGGGAGAAGGTAACAAGGCAGGTGTTCTCTCGTAGGTGTTTTCATACCCTGCACATACAGCTGTTCCAGCGAGGGAGGTAATAACAGCAGGTGTTGTGCTACACTACACCTGCAAATGTTCTAGCGTGGGAGAAGGTAACCAATGGCAGGTGTTCTCACGCAGGTGTTCCCGCGCAGGTGTTGTGCTACACTCCACACATGCAGATAAGACTTCATTACAATACATTGTGTGTATAGTGAGGAGAGGCTTGTCATTCCTGAGTGGGCGGCTAGTAGCGACGGTGGTCTAGCAAGCCCACACCCATGCCGCCCTCATGACGCCGCCTACACGACGCCGCCCACACACACAACCACCACCCAGCACCGTGGTAATCACTACCATGGGAGGGCGACCCACTGCCACTCTCGGCTTCTAACCTTTACAAGACCTGCCACGTGGGACCTCCACAACCACCTCTTACCCTCACCCACAGTTTTTCGTATTTTCTTGTTATTTACCCATACTAAAAATAAAGATAAACCAGCAAGCCGGATTTGAGTCCTGGAGGTTAGGTAAGGTTAGTCAGGAAACAAAACAAGTGATTCCTGACGCGGGTCTTAGTCATCCGATGACCCGCCGCTGGAGGTGGGAGATACAGTGCCTGCGCTGTGAGGGAGGGGTGTTGATATGTCGCAGTTTTTAAACTGTAGTGTAGGCACACCTCTGGCAAGACAGTGATGGAGTGAGTGATGATGCAAGTGTTTCTTCTTTTTCGGGTCACCTTGCCTCGGTGGGAGACGGCCGATGTATAATAAAAGAATAATTACCCATACAGTTAGCTTTTTTGTTACCAGTTAGAGTCTAGTTTGTGTGAATGACAGGTCCGACACATCACAGGTGTAAATGACAGGTCCGACACATCACAGGTGTAAATGACAGGTCCGACACATCACAGGTGTAAATAACAGGTCCGACACATCACCTGTGTGAGTGACAGGTCCGACACATCACCGGTGTGAATGACAGGTCCGACACATCACCGGTATCACTGACAGGTCAGAGATACCAAATCGTAATGACTCAAGTCAGTAAAATATAAATACCTGGATTAAGTAGATATATTGCGGCCGGTACGTGTTACGAGACAGGTATCCACGTATCTTAAAAGCCCAATTTCCTCTACCTCAATATACGCCCCCCCTCCCCCAAAAAAGAATAGCGCAGAGTGGTAATAAAATTGTAACGTAGCATAATATACAAATGTTTTCGTATGTATGTGTATGAGTGTAAATGTATGTGTGTAAAAGTATGTGTGTGAATGTATTAACACTGAGCAGTGTTGGTAGGTGATTCTCACACGTCAGTGTTCAGAGCGGATACAAGTTGTTGTTGTTCTCTGGGGGTTTTCCCTCTCCTCACATAAACCAATAGACCATAATAATGAAAGTTTAAAGGCGATCGGAAAATGCATTCTTCAGTAACTGATCCGAATCCAACGAGATTCCATTTTTTTAACAGTTACAGTAAATTTACAAATTTACAGCCACTCAGACTACATTGATGGGTCGTACCTGGAGAGGGTTTCCGGGGGTCAGCGCCCCCGAGGCTCGGTCTATGATCAGGCCTCGTGGTGGACCAGGGCCTGATCAACTAGGCTGTACAATACCACCAGAGAAACTGTGTATATTACTGGGGGTAACATCATTTTTTTAAAGAATACATCAGCGTTAATAAATAATAATAATAATAATAATAATAATAATAATAATAATAATAATAATAATAATAATAATAATAATAATAATAATAATAATAATAATAATAATTTTTATTTCTACAAGTACATGTACAAGGTATACAGTCCTAGCTGACATCAATAACATACTACTATATAGAAAGCCGCTTGTTATGCTGAGCATTTCGGGCAAATTAGGTCAGTTTTGTCCCAGGATGCGACCCACACCAGTCAACAAACACCCAGGTACCCATTTAATTGATGGATGAACATAGACAACGGGTGTAAGAAAACACTCCCAGTGTTTCTACCCTCACCAGGAATCGAACCCGGACCCTCGCCGTGTGAAGCGAGAGCCTTAGCCACCAAGCCATGGGGCACCGCAAGTCAGTCAGAATAAGCATTCTTCACTTAAAACTTTTACCTCCTCCCGTGGGAGACTTAAGTCTCGAGACACTCCCCAGATAGGGAGCCAAGGCCGGGTCACCACTACTTGGAAAAGACCCGGGCCGGGAGAATACCGGTGAAAAAAAAAAAAATTGAATCTAAGTGAATATCAGTATTTCGTCAATGACAGAACGATCGTTATGTTCAGAGAAACACAACAATGGTAATAATGTGAAGGCAGTCAGAAGAGGTATTCTCCTCTCATGTCAGAGATTCCAAGTGTTCTTTAACTGTTATGCCAGATTAACAATGTTCTTGCACTGAACAAGACCTAACAGGTACTCTGATGCATCAGCCATTAGTTACTCAAACTGTTTACATGTAAACACAAATTATTTAACGCGATTTATCGGGAATAAAAATATCACAATGACTCACGACATCGTAATGACACGAGTGCAGAAAAACCACGGTCACAGTGGTGGCCCATGCTAACCTCCCTATGTCGTGGGGGTTTGGAAGGAGATATGATGTTTGAAGATAAACACACTTGTGGATGGTAACACTATATTGTCAGACTGTGGTAAGGGAAGGGCCCAGCCTGCCTTCTTGCTGTATGTCTAAGCATGGAGTGAGGGTGAGGTAGCGGGTCCCACTAACTTATGCGCATCCCGTGATGTCATACAGTCACTGGGCCTAAGGATCTTCTATATAAAACACGTAAAGGAGGATCAGCAACTATGCTGACAGCTCGGTCATGTTACGTATGTCGTCTCGACATACACTACTATACTATAGGCTGAACAGGCAGGTGGTTCTGGGCTGATTCTATACAATAACAAATTCATATGTAACTTAGAACTAATGGATGATATCATAATGGATATTAACATAATGAGTTTTAACGTAATGGGTGTTAACGTAATCACTTTTAATGTAATGCATTACAAATTATAAGAACAAATCATTGTACAATATGGATGGAATTGATCGATCGATCTGTATTCATGCACTCTACGGATTCTGAGGAAGGTGAAATTAACAGCAAAGGCAATCTGGTGCACTCAGATCATTACTGTCAAATTCTCAGAATATGGAGGGAACGTGAACACGAAAAATAAAAATTCTGAAAAACTGATCAGTTAATAACAAAACACACAGTTGACAATTTCCTTCATCTCGGACATCTAATTATACAGACTATGTACATTTAAACCCAATTCTGTGAGGGTGAGGTTTACATATGCAGAATGGTTATCATCTCTGGGAGGATCGAATTCCTCTGCAATGGCTAACACATGCCTTGAATGAGTATCTACAAAAGATACTTGTGGATACTAACTTCATATGATCTAAATGAGATTCTTTGTACTTACCAGTACTGATTTCTCTAACCTTATACTTATTGCCAGTGATATGTTCAACAACTCGATAAGGGCCAACAAACTTTTGATCGAGCTTAGGCATTGTGGATGTTTTGTTAAAATTGGTCAGCATTACTCTTGAACCTACTTTAACTTTTGACGGCTTAGCACGGCTGTTAGTTACTCTAGTAAATTCTGCTGTTGATTTATGAAGTGTTTCACGGATTCTTCTAAAAACACTTTGAGCTATGCTGGTATGAGTTGCTATGAAATCATCAGGGTTGTAATTGGGTTTCGGAGTGGAATATAACAACTCATAGGGTAAACACTTGTCTACATCATACAATACATAATGTGGAGTATCACCTATGGAAGCATTGTAAGCAGAATTTATGGCACATTGAACATCTGGTATAACTTCATCCCAAGTTTCACTATTGGGGTTGATAGTGGCTCTCAAGACATCAAGTACTTTCTTATTGGTTCGTTCAGCTAACCCATTGCTGGCTGGATGATGAGGAACAATGGTGGATTTAGAGATCTTGTACAAGGTACACAAATTTTCAAGAATCTCATTACAGAATTCACCTCCATTATCTGTTACTAATGACTTAGGGGTGGTATGCCTGCAGATAATGCGTTCTTTAAATGCTTCAGCTACTGTCTCTGCAGTCTTATCTGCAATAGGAACTAACTCACAATATCTGGTGAAATGGTCTACCATAACACACAGATATTTGTTGCCTTGGAGGGAACATTTAAAATTGGTTAACAAATCAAGGGCAACTCTTTCCCACGGTTTGCTAGTGGTTGGGTACACCTGGATTGGATTAGGACCATTAACATTTCCTTTATGCTGCATGCAAACACTACATTTCTTAACATACTCTGAAATGTCAGTTGCCATACGTGGCCAAAAGTACTTCATTCTGGCTTGTTTCACAGAACGATCCATATCAGGGTGTGCAACACCTGGTGCATCATGAACTAGCTGTACAAGGAGACTGACCAGTGAATAATGTAGAGGCTGGTAGACGCTTGGTCGGGTAGTGGCTTGAGGTAGGTAGAGCGTTACCCTTCTTGGCAGGCCAAGCGTCAGAAGATGGCAACCAGCTCAGTAGAAATTTATCTCCAGAAATCGCTGTAATCGTCAGAATTACAGGCCCTCCACTGCCACCAATTTGTCGTGGGGGTTCGGAAGGAGATATGATGTTTGAAGATAAAAACACTTGTGGATGGTAACACTATATTGTCAGACTGTGGTAAGGGAAGGGCCCAGCCTGCCTGCTTGCTGTATGTCTAAGCGCGGAGTGAGGGCGAGGTAGCGGGTCCCACTAACTCATGCACATCCCGTGACGTCATACAGTCATGTAAAGGAGGATCAGCAACTATACCTGGAGGTTATTCCGGGGATCAACGCCCCCGCGGCCCGGTCCATGACCAGGCCTCCCGATGGATCAGGGCCTGATCAACTAGGCTGTTACTGCTGGCCGCACGCAGTCCAACGTACGAGCCACAGCGAGGCTGATCCGGCACTGACCTTAGGTATCTGTCCAGCTCTCTCTTGAAGGCAGCCAGGGGCTTATTGGCAATTCTCCTAATGCTTGATGGGAGGCTGTTGAACAGTTTTGGGCCCTGGACACTTATGGTGTTTACCCTTAGTGTACCAATCGCACCCCTACTTTTTATTGGGGGCATTTTGCATCGCCTGCCCAGTCTTTTACTTTCGTAGGGAGTGATTTCTGTGTGCAGATTTGGGACCATTCCTTCCAAGATTTTCCAAGTGTAGATTATGATATATCTCTCCCTCCTGCGTTCCAACGAATACAAGTCAAGTGCTTCCAAGCGTTCCCAGTAGTTAAGGTGCTTGACAGAACTTATACGTGCAGTAAAGGATCTCTGTACACTCTCTAGATCTGTGATTTCACCTGCTTTGAATGGAGATGTTAATGTACAGCAGTATTCCAGCCTAGAGAGAACAAGTGATTTGAAAAGGATCATCATTGGCTTGGCATCTCTCGTTTTGAAAGTTCTCATGATCCATCCTATCATTTTCTTTGCACGTGCGATCGTGGCACTGTTGTGATCCTTGAAAGTGAGATCCTCAGACATTACTACTCCCAGGTCCCTTACATTATTTTTCCGCTCTATTATATGGCCGGAGTCAGTAGTATACTCTGTTCTAGTTATTATCTCCTCCAGTTTTCCATAATGGAGTAGTTGGAATTTGTCCTCATTGAACATCATATTGTTTACCGTTGCCCACTGGAAAACTATTTATATCTTCTTGGAGGTTAACCGTGTCCTCAGCAGATGACAGCCTCATGCAGATCCTAGTATCATCCGCAAAGGATGATACGGTGCTGTGGTGTATATCTCTGTCTATGTCTGATATGAGGATAAGGAATAAGATGGGGGCGAGTACTGTGCCTTGTGGAACAGAGCTCTTCACTATGGCAGCCTCCGATTTAACTCTGTTGACCACTACTCTTTGTGTTCGATTTGTTAGGAAGTTGAAGATCCATCTCCCCACTTTCCCAGTTATTCCTTTAGCAAGTATTTTATGGGCTATTATGCCATGATCGCATTTGTCAAATGCTTTTGCGAAGTCTGTGTATATTACATCTGCATTCTGATTTTCTTCCAGTGCATCCAAGGCCACGTCATAGTGATCCAGTAGTTGTGAGAGGCAGGAGCGACCTGCCCTGAACCCATGTTGCCCTGGATTGTGCAGATTTTGGGAATCCAGGTGATTTGCAATCCTGCTTCTTAGCACTCTTTCAAAGATTTTTATGATGTGGGATGTCAGAGCTATTGGTCTATAGTTCTTAGCTAATGCTTTGCTGCCACCTTTATGGAGTGGGGCTATATCCGTTGTTTTAAGTGACTGTGGAATTTCACCCATGTCCAAGCTCCTCCTCCATAGTGTACTTAGGGCACGCGAGAGGGGTTTCTTGCAGTTCTTAATGAAAACAGAGTTCCACGAGTCTGGGCCCGGGGCTGAGTGCATAGGCATGTTGTCAATGGCTTTTTCAAAATCTATCAGAGTTAGGGTAATGTCGGAAATCTGGCATGCATTTATGGAGTTTTGAGGCTCATTCATGAAGAAATCATTTAGGTCGTCGATCCTCAGACCGATTAGTGGTTCACTAAACACAGAGTCTTACTGGGATTTCAATATTTCACTCATTTCCTTGTTATCATCTGTGTAAGTCCCATCCTGTCTGAGTAAGGGCCCGATACTAGAAATCTGAATTTCTTTCAATTTCACTAATAGCTTTAAGCTCCTCTTGCCTCTCCTGGTTCCTGTAAGAGTCATTTAACTTAAGTTCGATAGTTTCCACTTCCCTGGTCAGCGCCTCCTTTCGTGTATCAGATATTCTAGCACTCCTGAGGAGCTCAGTGACTCTTCGTCGTCTTCTGTAGAGGGAGCGTCTTTCTCTTTCCAGTTTACTCCTGCTCTTCTTCTTTCTTAGGGAAATATGCCTAGAACATGTTTCGGCTGCCAGGAAGTTGATCCTTTCAAGGCACTGGTTTGGATCCATGTCATTTAAGGCATCTTCCCAACATGTTTCGTTTAGGACATGGTTTACCTGGTCCCAGTTGATGTTCTTGTTGTTGAAGTTGTATTTTGTGAAGACACCTTCACAGGTACATGCATTCTGCTGATCAGGACCCCTATGCATGTACGTCTGGACTTCGATTAGGTTGTGATCAGAATTAGTTGTTTTTTATATTTTTATGTCTCTTATCAGGTCCTCATTATTTGTGAAGATAAGGTCAAGTGTGTTTTCTAGTCTTGTTGGCTCCACTATCTGCTGACTTGAGGTGTGTTTTTCGCAGAGACTTAGTAGCTATGCTGACACCTATAGTGTATAAATATATGTACCTAGTTGGAAGAAGCTTATTGTAGCCAGCTGGCTCAGTGGTTTATGCACGGGTCTGGAGTTTTACGACTCACTTGCTGTGGGTTCAAGCCCCACCCATTCCCTGGTTTGTTAATCTCGCATAGTTTTACAAATTAGAAAATCTTCCCCTACAGATTTTGATTTTGCTCTACACCGTCGTCGAATTATGAAGCAGCTGCTGTTTCCAACATCTGAAACAATGACATTGTAGATTTTGGAAGATACAGCCATTCCAGGATACTGGGAATGTGCTCAACATTTTTGGTTATAGGACACGTGAGCATGCCACTTGTTGCAAGAATTTGGCCCTAGTTACCGTGCACAAGAATTGAAAATTTGAAGCAGATCGGATGAGACGTTCTCCAGTTATGAGTGAAGCAACAAATGAAAATTGAAGGAAGCAAGAAAGAAATAGCAATCACTTCTGGGATACCTAACATATATACCAGGATTAATATAATATAAATACCAGGATTAATAAATTATATATATACCAGGATTAATGTGGACGCGATTATTTGGTGCGATGAAAGCGGGTGCGTGAATGATAGACGTCTTCGGAGGCTTCTTACTTTATTTGGAAAGTCGTGGTGGGTACACAGGCTTGTGTGTTGTGCCCATGACCCAGGAGAGCCATCCCACGAGAGGGAGAAAGCTAGTAGGCCTTCTGTCATGCTGCTAGGCCGCTGTGTGAGTGAGAGTGTGTGGGACCAGCTTCCCACAGACCTGAAGCAGGCCCAGAGGGCAGCACCTTAGTGCCGCAAAATATGAACTAAGCTGGCAAACAGCATAGGCTGTCTCTGCAGACAGTACAGGCTGTCTACATTAATATAATATAAATACCAGAATTAATGAACTATGTATATACTAGGATAAATAAAATATAAATATCAGAGTTAATAAAATGTAAATACCAAGATTAATTTTTCCTAAAAAATGTTTGTAAACAGTGTCCAATATTGAGAAAGTAATTTACACACAGGATGATGGCGGCCATCCTTAGTGTGGCCGGGTTGGGCACGAACTGAGTGCCCAGGGGTGAGGCCATGGGCGAGGGCATGTGCCCAGAGGTTAGGCCATGGGCGAGGGCATGTACCCTAAACTTTGAGTATCAGGAAAGTAGGGTCAAGGGTCACGAACGCTGGAGAAATTGACCTTGTTCACCCTGGGGCAGGGACACGCGTGTCTCGCTGCTCTGTGGTTGGTAATACTGGTGATTAAATGAGCTGCGATCTTATTAAGGGGAATCAAGCAATTTCTCGACGTCCCATGAACCGGTGTGTCATAACACGCTAGTAGGAGTGGAGTCTCCGTCAGGAGTAGTGAAGCCTCCGTCATGAGTGGTGGAAGTTCCGTCAGGAGTGGTGGAGGCTCCGTCAGGGAGTGGTGTAGGCTCCATTAGGGAGTGGTGGAGCCTCCATGAAGGAGTGGTGTAGGCTCCATCAGGGAGTGGTGGAGCCTGCATCAGGGAGTGGTGTAGGCTCCATCAGGGAGTGGTGGAGCCTCCATCAGGGAGTTGTGTAGGCTCCATCAGGGAGTGTGTAGGCTTGGAGCTTCCATCAAGAAGTGATGGAGACTTGGAGCCTCCATCAGGGAGTAGTGGAGGGAGGCTGGCTAGGCTCTTCATCAGGACATTAAGCGTGTGGAGGCAACCCAAGCTGTCAGTGACGCTATAAACTTACATGATACAACATAAGCTGTCAGTGGAAAATTAAACACAGAAGCAGTATAATGTGATTCTATATTGACAACCTTTAGCCCACACAGTGGGCTTTATCAAGTCACAAATAGATCTACCTGGGTGAAAGGTATGTGAGTATTTATAGGATAGAATCAGGTGGAGAATGCTGGGTAGGTTGGATCTGAACCTGCATGTGACATTCTTCCGAGTAGGGTGATAGAGGCTAGGACCTTGGGTAGCTTTATAAAGAGATTGGACAAATATGAGTAGACCTTCTGCAGTGTTCCTCCATTCTTATGTTCTTTGTGGGATAACGATGAAGTTTCTTGGCAAGGGGTTCAGCTGTGTTACAGAAGCAGTTGTTTTGGTTGAAGTTGTTGGATATACAGAGAAGTGATGATTCCAGGATTTTGCGGTATTGAGTTTTTTTCTTCTCTGGCGATAAGTCCTGCGTTTCTGTAGTTGATTAAATAAATGTGTGAATTTCGGTGTTGAACACAGGCATTTCTTAAATCGTCTGATCTGCCTGTGTACTGGTGTTCTGAAATACATGTTTGGAGATCTCTGGATGTTTCGCCCACGTATAATTTGCTGCAGTCATTACAAGGGATTATGTATACCCCTGGAAATAAATGGTATAAAATACCGACACAATGGTAAAATAAACATAGAAGCAGTATAATGTAATCCTTTGTTGACAACGTTTCGCCCACACATGGGCTTTATCAAGTCGCAAACAGATCTGACTGTGACTTGATAAAGCCCACTATATGGGCGAAACGTCAATAAAGGATCACATCATACTGCTTCTGTGTTTATTTTTCCATTGTGTCGGTATTTTATACCATGTATTTCCATAAGATGTCAGTGTTTCTATAAACCACCAAGATACAACATAAACTGACAGCGACCCTAAACTACCAACAACAACAAGAAAGAAATTTGTATCTTAGGTGTTTCGCTCAAGATTAGGTTGGGTAAGGTACGTCAGGTCAGGAAACACGTGCAGCTTTTGGTCACCTGACCGAGGCCTTCCAAGGCCAAGAGCTTCATCAAGTCTTGACAAAGCTTACTCCTGAACAAAAACATCGTCTATAACGAAGTCTTCCAGTACATTACGTGTATATGCGCACACAGGCCACAGTTCAAACCTGGAATGCAGACAGGTCAGAGGGTAGGCACAGGAGCGGCGTGGAAGTCATACATAGCACAGGAGAACTCTGTGAAGTCTCTGCTGGCTCAGTTCACGTACTTTGGTAAGCTCAGCAGGCAACCCACACGCACATACACACGTACTTTATGCAAATGTGTAAGTGATGACTTAGTATAGACTTGCACGTGTGCGTGCACGTAGTGATGATACAACTTAGTGGGCAGTGTGCACGCTGATATAAAAACACTTAACGAAAGGAAGAGACTAAATAAAATTTGCTTTCAGTCTCTGCAGCCCAGGATTATTATAATTATTATTATTATTATTATTATTGTTGCTGCTGTTGCTATTATTATTATTATTATTATTAGTAGTAGTAGTAGTAGTAGCCGTATTAATATTTTGTTATGATTATTATTATTATTATTATTATTATTATTATTATTATTATTATTATTATTATTATTATTATTATTATTATAATTATTATTATTATTATTATTATTATTATTATTATTATTATTATTATTATTATTATTATTATTTACTGGGAAGCGCTAATCCCGCACTGGGGCCATATAACACCTAATAAATGGAAGGGAATCATATATGATTTCTGAAATGGAAGACAGTTCCAATTCTTGGGACCAAGATCCCTTCACTGGCATCAAGAAATCACATTACAGGTCAGTGTGTTACATTACAGGTCAGTGGGTCACATTACAGGTCAGTGGGTCACATTACAGGTCAGTGGGTCACATTACAGGTCAGTGGGTCACATTACAGGTCAGTGGGTCATATTACAGGTCATTAGGTCACATTACAGGTCAGTGGGTCACATTACAGGTCAGTGGGTCACATTACAGGTCATTGGGTCACATTACAGGTCAGTGGGTCACATTACAGGTCAGTGGGTCACATTACAGGTCAGTGGGTCACATTACAGGTCATTGGGTCACATTACAGGTCAGTGGATCACATTACAGGTCAGTGGGTCACATTACAGGTCAGTGGGTCATATTACAGGTCATTAGGTCACATTACAGGTCAGTGGGTCACATTACAAGTCAGTGGATCACATTACAGGTCAGTGGGTCACATTAAAGGTCAGTGGTTCACATTACAGGTCAGTGGATCACATTACAGGTCAGTGGACCACATTATAGGTCAGTGGACAACATTAAAGGTCATTGGGTCACATTACAGGTCAGTGGGTCACATTACAAGTCAGTGGATCACATTACAGGTCAGTGGGTCACATTAAAGGTCATTGGGTCACATTACAGGTCAGTGGGTCACATTACAAGTCAGTGGATCACATTACAGGTCAGTGGATCATATTATAAATCATTCGATCACATTACAGGTCAGTGGATCACATTACAAGCCAGTGGATCACATTATAGGTCAGTGGATCACATTACAAGTCAGTGGATCAAACTGCAGGTCAGTGGACCACACTGCAAGTCAACGGATCATAGTACAAATCAATGGATCACATTGCAGGTCAGTGGATCACACTGCATGTCAGTGGACCACACTGCAGGTCAGTGGACAACACTCCAGGTCAGTGGACCACACTGCAGGTCAGTGGTCTACACTTCAGGTCAATGGTCCAAACTACAGGTCATTGGTCCACACTACAGGTCAATGGTCCACACTACAGGTCAATGGACCACACTACAGGTCAATGGACCACACTACAGGTCAATGTACCACACTGTAGGTCAGTAGTCCACACCACAGGCCAGTGGTCCACACTACAGGTCAATGGACCACACTACAGGTCAATGGACCGCACTACAGGTCAATGGACCACACTACAGGTCAATGGACCACACTACAGGTCAATGGACCACACTACAGGTCAATGGACCACACTACAGGTCAATGGACCACACTACAGATCAATGGACCACACTACAGGTCAATGGACCACACTACAGGTCAATGGACCACACTACAGATCAATGGACCACACTACAGGTCAATGGACCACACTACAGGTCAATGGACCACACTACAGGTCAATGGACCACACTGCAGGTCAATGGTCCACACCACAGGTCAGTGGTCCACACTTCAGTTTAACAAATGTGTGTCGGAGGTCAGGTGGGACGTTATCAACATCGTATAACAGAGACAAGGCAGCTCATTTTCCATCAGTCTTCAATCCCGAGATTAACGAGAATATTCCTCATACAGGTCAAATATTAACGAGGAATTCTTGGTAATGTTGTCGCCATGTACATTAATCTTCTGTAGGCTGGTTGCTTCATTAGGTTTAAAGACTGTCGACTACACGATGGTCATTGAGGCTGCAGTGCTTGTATAATGTGCTGCAGTGTGCTTGTATAGTGTGCTGCAGTGTGCTTGTATAATGTGCTGCAGTGTGCTTCTATAATGTGCTGCAGTGTGCTTGTATAATGTGCTGCAGTGTGCTTGTATAGTGTGCTGCAGTGTGCTTGTATAGTGTGCTGCAGTGTGCTTGTATAGTGTGCTGCAGTGTGCTTCTATAATGTGCTGCAGTGTGCTTGTATAATGTGCTGCACTGTGCTTGTATAATGTGCTGCAGTGTGCTTGTATAATGTGCTGCAGTGTGTTTGTATAGTGTGCTGCAGTGTGCTTGTATAATGTGCTGCAGTGTGTTTGTATAGTGTGCTGCAGTGTGCTTGTATAATGTGCTGCAGTGTGTTTGTATAATGTGCTGCACTGTGCTTGTATAATGTGCTGCAGTGTGCTTGTATAATGTGCTGCAGTGTGTTTGTATAGTGTGCTGCAGTGTGCTTGTATAATGTGCTGCAGTGTGTTTGTATAGTGTGCTGCAGTGTGCTTGTATAATGTGCTGCAGTGTGTTTGTATAGTGTGCTGCAGTGTGCTTGTATAATGTGCTGCAGTGTGCTTGTATAATGTGCTGCACTGTGCTTGTATAATGTGCTGCAGTGTGTTTGTATAGTGTGCTGCAGTGTGTTTGTATAGTGTGCTGCAGTGTGTTTGTATAGTGTGCTGCAGTGTGCTTCTATAATGTGCTGCAGTGTGCTTGTATAATGTGCTGCAGTGTGTTTGTATAGTGTGCTGCAGTGTGTTTGTATAGTGTGCTGCAGTGTGTTTGTATAGTGTGCTGCAGTGTGCTTCTATAATGTGCTGCAGTGTGTTTGTATAGTGTGCTGCAGTGTGTTTGTATAGTGTGCTGCAGTGTGTTTGTATAGTGTGCTGCAGTGTGCTTCTATAATGTGCTGCAGTGTGTTTGTATAGTGTGCTGCAGTGTGTTTGTATAGTGTGCTGCAGTGTGTTTGTATAGTGTGCTGCAGTGTGTTTGTATAGTGTGCTGCAGTGTGTTTGTATAGTGTGCTGCAGTGTGTTTGTATAGTGTGCTGCAGTGTGCTTCTATAATGTGCTGCAGTGTGTTTGTATAGTGTGCTGCAGTGTGTTTGTATAGTGTGCTGCAGTGTGCTTCTATAATGTGCTGCAGTGTGCTTGTATAATGTGCTGCAGTGTGTTTGTATAGTGTGCTGCAGTGTGCTTGTATAATGTGCTGCAGTGTGCTTGTATAATGTGCTGCAGTGTGTTTGTATAGTGTGCTGCAGTGTGTTTGTATAATGTGCTGCACTGTGCTTGTATAATGTGCTGCAGTGTGTTTGTATAGTGTGCTGCAGTGTGCTTGTATAATGTGCTGCACTGTGCTTGTATAATGTGCTGCAGTGTGTTTGTATAGTGTGCTGCAGTGTGCTTGTATAATGTGCTGCAGTGTGTTTGTATAGTGTGCTGCAGTGTGCTTGTATAATGTGCTGCAGTGTGCTTGTATAATGTGCTGCACTGTGCTTGTATAATGTGCTGCAGTGTGTTTGTATAGTGTGCTGCAGTGTGTTTGTATAGTGTGCTGCAGTGTGTTTGTATAGTGCGCTGCAGTGTGCTTCTATAATGTGCTGCAGTGTGCTTGTATAATGTGCTGCAGTGTGTTTGTATAGTGTGCTGCAGTGTGTTTGTATAGTGTGCTGCAGTGTGTTTGTATAGTGTGCTGCAGTGTGCTTCTATAATGTGCTGCAGTGTGTTTGTATAGTGTGCTGCAGTGTGTTTGTATAGTGTGCTGCAGTGTGTTTGTATAGTGTGCTGCAGTGTGCTTCTATAATGTGCTGCAGTGTGTTTGTATAGTGTGCTGCAGTGTGTTTGTATAGTGTGCTGCAGTGTGTTTGTATAGTGTGCTGCAGTGTGTTTGTATAGTGTGCTGCAGTGTGTTTGTATAGTGTGCTGCAGTGTGCTTCTATAATGTGCTGCAGTGTGTTTGTATAGTGTGCTGCAGTGTGTTTGTATAGTGTGCTGCAGTGTGCTTCTATAATGTGCTGCAGTGTGCTTGTATAATGTGCTGCAGTGTGTTTGTATAGTGTGCTGCAGTGTGTTTGTATAGTGTGCTGCAGTGTGTTTGTATAGTGTGCTGCAGTGTGCTTCTATAATGTGCTGCAGTGTGTTTGTATAGTGTGCTGCAGTGTGTTTGTATAGTGTGCTGCAGTGTGTTTGTATAGTGTGCTGCAGTGTGCTTCTATAATGTGCTGCAGTGTGTTTGTATAGTGTGCTGCAGTGTGTTTGTATAGTGTGCTGCAGTGTGTTTGTATAGTGTGCTGCAGTGTGTTTGTATAGTGTGCTGCAGTGTGTTTGTATAGTGTGCTGCAGTGTGTTTGTATAGTGTGCTGCAGTGTGCTTCTATAATGTGCTGCAGTGTGTTTGTATAGTGTGCTGCAGTGTGTTTGTATAGTGTGCTGCAGTGTGCTTCTATAATGTGCTGCAGTGTGCTTGTATAATGTGCTGCAGTGTGTTTGTATAGTGTGCTGCAGTGTGCTTGTATAATGTGCTGCAGTGTGCTTGTATAATGTGCTGCAGTGTGTTTGTATAGTGTGCTGCAGTGTGTTTGTATAATGTGCTGCACTGTGCTTGTATAATGTGCTGCAGTGTGTTTGTATAGTGTGCTGCAGTGTGCTTGTATAATGTGCTGCACTGTGCTTGTATAATGTGCTGCAGTGTGTTTGTATAGTGTGCTGCAGTGTGCTTGTATAATGTGCTACACTGTGCTTGTATAATGTGCTGCAGTGTGTTTGTATAGTGTGCTGCACTGTGCTTGTATAATGTGCTGCAGTGTGTTTGTATAGTGTGCTGCACTGTGCTTGTATAATGTGCTGCAGTGTGTTTGTAGTGTTCTGCACTGTGCTTGTATAGTGTGCTGCACTGTACTTGTATAGTGTGCTGCACTGTGCTTCTATAGTGTGCTGCAGTGTGCTTGTATAATGTGCTGCAGTGTGTTTGTATAGTGTGCTGCAGTGTGCTTGTATAATGTGCTGCAGTGTGTTTGTATAGTGTGCTGCACTGTGCTTGTATAGTGTGCTGCAGTGTGCTTGTATAGTGTGCTGCAGTGTGTTTGTATAGTGTGCTGCAGTGTGCTTGTACAATGTGCTGCAGTGTGTTTGTATAATGTGCTGCAGTGTGTTTGTATAATGTGCTGCAGTGTGTATGTATAATGTGCTGCAGTGTGCTTGTATAGTGTGCTGCAGTGTGCTTGTATAGTGTGCTGCACTGTGCTTGTATAGTGTGCTGCAGTGTGCTTGTATAATGTGCTGCAGTGTGTTTGTATAATGTGCTGCAGTGTGTTTGTATAATGTGCTGCATTGTGTATGTATAATGTGCTGCAGTGTGTTTGTATAATGTGCTGCAGTGTGTTTGTATAATGTGCTGCAGTGTGTTTGTATAATGTGCTGCAGTGTGCTTGTATAATGTGCTGCAGTGTGTTTGTATAATGTGCTGCAGTGTGTTTGTATAATGTGCTGCAGTGTGCTTGTATAATGTGCTGCAGTGTGTTTGTATAATGTGCTGCAGTGTGTTTGTATAATGTGCTGCAGTGTGCTTGTATAGTGTGCTGCAGTGTGCTTGTATAGTGTGCTGCAGTGTGCTTGTATAATGTGCTGCACTGAGCTTGTATAGTGTGCTGCAGTGTGCTTGTATAATGTGCTGCAGTGTGCTTGTATAATGTGCTGCACTGTGCTTGTATAATGTGCTGCACTGTGCTTGTATAGTGTGCTGCACTGTGCTTGCATAGTGTGCTGCAGTGTGCTTGTATAATGTGCTGCAGTGTGCTTGTATAATGTGCTGCAGTGTGTTTGTATAGTGTGCTGCAGTGTGCTTGTATAGTGTGCTGCAGTGTGCTTATATAAAGTGCTGCAGTGTGTTTGTATAGTGTGCTGCAGTGTGCTTGTATAGTGTGCTGCAGTGTGCTTGTATAGTGTGCTGCAGTGTGCTTGTATAGTGTGCTGCAGTGTGTTTGTATAGTGTGCTGCAGTGTGTTTGTATAATGTGCTGCAGTGTGCTTGTATAGTGTGCTGCAGTGTGCTTGTATAATGTGCTGCACTGTGCTTGTATAGTGTGCTGCAGTGTGCTTGTATAATGTGCTGCAATGTGCTTGTATAATGTGCTGCAGTGTGCTTGTATAGTGTGCTGCAGTGTGCTTGTATAATGTGCTGCACTGTGCTTGTATAGTGTGCTGCAGTGTGCTTGTATAATGTGCTGCAGTGTGTATAGTGTGCTGCAGTGTGCTTGTATAGTGTGCTGCAGTGTGTTTGTATAGTGTGCTGCACTGTGCTTGTATAGTATGCTGCAGTGTGTTTGTATATTGTGCTGCACTGTGCTTGTATAGTATGCTGCAGTGTGCTTGTATAATGTGCTGCTCTGTCCTTGTATAGTGTGCTGCAGTGTGTTTGTATAGTGTGCTGCACTGTGCTTGTATAGTGTGCTGCAGTGTGCTTGTATAGTGTGCTGCAGTGTGCTTGTATAATGTGCTGCAGTGTGTTTGTATAGTGTGCTGCAGTGTGTTTGTATAGTGTGCTGCAGTGTGCTTGTATAGTGTGATGCAGTGTACTTGTATAGTGTGCTGCAGTGTGTTTGTATAATGTGCTGCAGTGTGTTTGTATAGTGTGCTGCAGTGTGCTTGTATAGTGTGCTGCAGTGTGTTTGTATAATGTGCTGCAGTGTGCTTGTATAATGTGCTGCAGTGTGCTTGTATAGTGTGCTGCAGTGTGCTTGTATAATGTGCTGCAGTGTGTTTGTATAGTATGCTGCAGTGTGTTTGTATAGTGTGCTGCAGTGTGCTTGTATAGTGTGCTGCAGTGTGCTTGTATAGTGTGCTGCAGTGTGTTTGTATAGTGTGCTGCAGTGTGTTTGAATAGTGTGCTGCAGTGTGCTTGTATAGTGTGCTGCAGTGTGTTTGTATAGTGTGCTGCAGTGTGCTTGTATAGTGTGCTGCAGTGTGTTTGTATAGTGTGCTGCAGTGTGCTTGTATAATGTGCTGCAGTGTGTTTGTATAGTGTGCTGCAGTGTGCTTGTATAGTGTGCTGCAGTGTGTTTGTATAGTGTACTGCAGTGTGCTTGTATAGTGTGCTGCAGTGTGTTTGTATAGTGTGCTGCAGTGTGCTTGTATAATGTGCTGCAGTGTGTTTGTATAGTGTGCTGCAGTGTGCTTGTATAGTGTGCTGCAGTGTGTTTGTATAGTGTACTGCAGTGTGCTTGTATAGTGTGCTGCAGTGTGTTTGTATAGTGTGCTGCAGTGTGCTTGTATAATGTGCTGCAGTGTGTTTGTATAGTGTGCTGCAGTGTGCTTGTATAGTGTGCTGCAGTGTGTTTGTATAGTGTGCTGCACTGTGCTTGTATAATGTGCTGCAGTGTGCTTGTATAATGTGCTCCAGTGTGTTTGTATAGTGTGCTGCAGTGTGCTTGTATAATGTGCTGCAGTGTGCTTGTATAATGTGCTGCAGTGTGTTTGTATAGTGTGCTGCAGTGTGCTTGTATAATGTGCTGCAGTGTGTTTGTATTGTGTGCTGCAGTGTGCTTGTATAGTGTGCCGCAGTGTGCTTGTATAGTGTGCTGCAGTGTGCTTGTATAGTGTGCTGCAGTGTGCTTGTATAGTGTGCTGCAGTGTGCTTGTATAGTGTGCTGCAGTGTGCTTGTATAGTGTGCTGCAGTGTGCTTGTACAGTGTGCTGCAGTGTGCTTGTAGTGTGCTGCAGTGTGCTTGTATAGTGTGCTGCAGTGTGCTTGTATAATGTGCTGCAGTGTGCTTGTATAATGTGCTGCAGTGTGCTGCAGTGTGCTTGTATAGTGTGCTGCAGTGTTGTATAGTGTGCTGCAGTGCTTGTATAGTGTGATGCAGTGTGCTTGTATAGTGTGCTGCAGTGTGCTTGTATAATGTGCTGCAGTGTGTTTGTATAGTGTGCTGCAGTGTGCTTGTATAGTGTGCTGCAGTGTGCTTGTATAGTGTGATGCAGTGTACTTGTATAGTGTGCTGCAGTGTGTTTGTATAATGTGCTGCAGTGTGTTGTGCTTGTATAATGTGCTGCAGTGTGCTTGTATAGTGTGCTGCAGTGTGCTTGTATAATGTGCTGCAGTGTGTTTGTATAGTATGCTGCAGTGTGTTTGTATAGTGTGCTGCAGTGTGCTTGTATAGTGTGCTGCAGTGTGCTTGTATAGTGTGCTGCAGTGTGTTTGTATAGTGTGCTGCAGTGTGTTTGTATAGTGTGCTGCAGTGTGCTTGTATAGTGTGCTGCATTGTGTTTGTATAGTGTGCTGCAGTGTGCTTGTATAGTGTGCTGCAGTGTGTTTGTATAGTGTGCTGCAGTGTGCTTGTATAATGTGCTGCAGTGTGTTTGTATAGTGTGCTGCAGTGTGCTTGTATAGTGTGCTGCAGTGTGTTTGTATAGTGTACTGCAGTGTGCTTGTATAGTGTGCTGCAGTGTGTTTGTATAGTGTGCTGCAGTGTGCTTGTATAATGTGCTGCAGTGTGTTTGTATAGTGTGCTGCAGTGTGCTTGTATAGTGTGCTGCAGTGTGTTTGTATAGTGTACTGCAGTGTGCTTGTATAGTGTGCTGCAGTGTGTTTGTATAGTGTGCTGCAGTGTGCTTGTATAATGTGCTGCAGTGTGTTTGTATAGTGTGCTGCAGTGTGCTTGTATAGTGTGCTGCAGTGTGTTTGTATAGTGTGCTGCACTGTGCTTGTATAATGTGCTGCAGTGTGCTTGTATAATGTGCTCCAGTGTGTTTGTATAGTGTGCTGCAGTGTGCTTGTATAATGTGCTGCAGTGTGCTTGTATAATGTGCTGCAGTGTGCTTGTATAGTGTGCTGCAGTGTGCTTGTATAATGTGCTGCAGTGTGTTTGTATTGTGTGCTGCAGTGTGCTTGTATAGTGTGCCGCAGTGTGCTTGTATAGTGTGCTGCAATGTGCTTGTATAGTGTGCTGCAGTGTGCTTGTATAGTGTGCTGCAGTGTGCTTGTATAGTGTGCTGCAGTGTGCTTGTATAGTGTGCTGCAGTGTGCTTGTATAATGTGCTGCACTGTGCTTGTATAGTGTGCTGCAGTGTGCTTGTATAATGTGCTGCAGTGTGTTTGTATAGTGTGCTGCAGTGTGCTTGTATAGTGTGCTGCAGTGTGTTTGTATAGTGTGCTGCACTGTGCTTGTATAGTATGCTGCAGTGTGTTTGTATATTGTGCTGCACTGTGCTTGTATAGTATGCTGCAGTGTGCTTGTATAATGTGCTGCTCTGTGCTTGTATAGTGTGCTGCAGTGTGTTTGTATAGTGTGCTGCACTGTGCTTGTATAGTGTGCTGCAGTGTGCTTGTATAGTGTGCTGCAGTGTGCTTGTATAATGTGCTGCAGTGTGTTTGTATAGTGTGCTGCAGTGTGTTTGTATAGTGTGCTGCAGTGTGCTTGTATAGTGTGATGCAGTGTACTTGTATAGTGTGCTGCAGTGTGTTTGTATGTGCTGCAGTGTGTTTGTATAGTGTGCTGCAGTGTGCTTGTATAGTGTGCTGCAGTGTGTTTGTATAATGTGCTGCAGTGTGCTTGTATAATGTGCTGCAGTGTGCTTGTATAGTGTGCTGCAGTGTGCTTGTATAATGTGCTGCAGTGTGTTTGTATAGTATGCTGCAGTGTGTTTGTATAGTGTGCTGCAGTGTGCTTGTATGGTGTGCTGCAGTGTGCTTGTATAGTGTGCTGCAGTGTGTTTGTATAGTGTGCTGCAGTGTGTTTGAATAGTGTGCTGCAGTGTGCTTGTATAGTGTGCTGCAGTGTGTTTGTAAAGTGTGCTGCAGTGTGCTTGTATAGTGTGCTGCAGTGTGTTTGTATAGTGTACTGCAGTGTGCTTGTATAGTGTGCTGCAGTGTGTTTGTATAGTGTGCTGCAGTGTGCTTGTATAATGTGCTGCAGTGTGTTTGTATAGTGTGCTGCAGTGTGCTTGTATAGTGTGCTGCAGTGTGTTTGTATAGTGTACTGCAGTGTGCTTGTATAGTGTGCTGCAGTGTGTTTGTATAGTGTGCTGCAGTGTGCTTGTATAATGTGCTGCAGTGTGTTTGTATAGTGTGCTGCAGTGTGCTTGTATAGTGTGCTGCAGTGTGTTTGTATAGTGTGCTGCACTGTGCTTGTATAATGTGCTGCAGTGTGCTTGTATAATGTGCTCCAGTGTGTTTGTATAGTGTGCTGCAGTGTGCTTGTATAATGTGCTGCAGTGTGCTTGTATAATGTGCTGCAGTGTGCTTGTATAGTGTGCTGCAGTGTGCTTGTATAATGTGCTGCAGTGTGTTTGTATTGTGTGCTGCAGTGTGCTTGTATAGTGTGCCGCAGTGTGCTTGTATAGTGTGCTGCAGTGTGCTTGTATAGTGTGCTGCAGTGTGCTTGTATAATGTGCTGCAGTGTGCTTGTATAGTGTGCTGCAGTGTGCTTGTATAGTGTGCTGCAGTGTGCTTGTACAGTGTGCTGCAGTGTGCTTGTATAGTGTGCTGCAGTGTGCTTGTATAGTGTGCTGCAGTGTGCTTGTTTAATGTGCTGCAGTGTGCTTGTATAATGTGCTGCAGTGTGCTGCAGTGTGCTTGTATAGTGTGCTGCAGTGTTGTATAGTGTGCTGCAGTGCTTGTATAGTGTGATGCAGTGTGCTTGTATAGTGTGCTGCAGTGTGCTTGTATAATGTGCTGCAGTGTGTTTGTATAGTGTGCTGCAGTGTGTTTGTATAGTGTGCTGCAGTGTGCTTGTATAGTGTGATGCAGTGTACTTGTATAGTGTGCTGCAGTGTGTTTGTATAATGTGCTGCAGTGTGTTTGTATAGTGTGCTGCAGTGTGCTTGTATAGTGTGCTGCAGTGTGTTTGTATAATGTGCTGCAGTGTGCTTGTATAATGTGCTGCAGTGTGCTTGTATAGTGTGCTGCAGTGTGCTTGTATAATGTGCTGCAGTGTGTTTGTATAGTATGCTGCAGTGTGTTTGTATAGTGTGCTGCAGTGTGCTTGTATAGTGTGCTGCAGTGTGCTTGTATAGTGTGCTGCAGTGTGTTTGTATAGTGTGCTGCAGTGTGTTTGTATAGTGTGCTGCAGTGTGCTTGTATAGTGTGCTGCATTGTGTTTGTATAGTGTGCTGCAGTGTGCTTGTATAGTGTGCTGCAGTGTGTTTGTATAGTGTGCTGCAGTGTGCTTGTATAATGTGCTGCAGTGTGTTTGTATAGTGTGCTGCAGTGTGCTTGTATAGTGTGCTGCAGTGTGTTTGTATAGTGTACTGCAGTGTGCTTGTATAGTGTGCTGCAGTGTGTTTGTATAGTGTGCTGCAGTGTGCTTGTATAATGTGCTGCAGTGTGTTTGTATAGTGTGCTGCAGTGTGCTTGTATAGTGTGCTGCAGTGTGTTTGTATAGTGTACTGCAGTGTGCTTGTATAGTGTGCTGCAGTGTGTTTGTATAGTGTGCTGCAGTGTGCTTGTATAATGTGCTGCAGTGTGTTTGTATAGTGTGCTGCAGTGTGCTTGTATAGTGTGCTGCAGTGTGTTTGTATAGTGTGCTGCACTGTGCTTGTATAATGTGCTGCAGTGTGCTTGTATAATGTGCTCCAGTGTGTTTGTATAGTGTGCTGCAGTGTGCTTGTATAATGTGCTGCAGTGTGCTTGTATAATGTGCTGCAGTGTGCTTGTATAGTGTGCTGCAGTGTGCTTGTATAATGTGCTGCAGTGTGTTTGTATTGTGTGCTGCAGTGTGCTTGTATAGTGTGCCGCAGTGTGCTTGTATAGTGTGCTGCAGTGTGCTTGTATAGTGTGCTGCAGTGTGCTTGTATAGTGTGCTGCAGTGTGCTTGTATAGTGTGCTGCAGTGTGCTTGTATAGTGTGCTGCAGTGTGCTTGTACAGTGTGCTGCAGTGTGCTTGTATAGTGTGCTGCAGTGTGCTTGTATAGTGTGCTGCAGTGTGCTTGTATAATGTGCTGCAGTGTGCTTGTATAATGTGCTGCAGTGTGCTGCAGTGTGCTTGTATAGTGTGATGCAGTGTTGTATAGTGTGCTGCAGTGCTTGTATAGTGTGCTGCAGTGCTTGTATAGTGTACTGCAGTGCTTGTATATTGTGTTGCAGTGCCTATATAGTGTGCTGCAGTGCTTGTATAGTGTACTGCAGTGCTTGTATAGTGTGCTGCAGTGCTTGTATAGTGTGCTGCAGTGTGCCTGTATAGTGTGCTGCAGTGTTGTATAGTGTGCTGCAGTGCTTGTATAGTGTGCTGCAGTGCTTGTATAGTGTACTGCAGTGCTTGTATATTGCGTTGCAGTGCTTATATAGTGTGCTGCAGTGCTTGTATAGTGTACTGCAGTGCTTGTATAGTGTGCTGCAGTGCTTATATAGTGTGCTGCAGTGCTTGTATATTGTGTCGCAGTGCTTATATAGTGTGCTGCAGTGCTTGTATAGTGTGCTGTAGTGCTTGTATATTGTGTTGCAGTGCTTATATAGTGTGCTGCAGTGCTTGTATAGTGTGCTGTAGTGCTTGTATATTGTGTTGCAGTGCTTATATAGTGTGCTGCAGTGTGCCTGTATAGTGTGCTGCAGTGTTGTATAGTGTGCTGCAGTGTTGTATAGTGTGCTGCAGTGTTGTATAGTGTGATGCAGTGTTGTATAGTGTGCTGCAGTGTTGTATAGTGTGCTGCAGTGTTGTATAGTGTGCTGCAGTGCTTGTATAGTGTGCTGCAGTGCTTGTATATTGTCTTGCAGTGCTTATATAGTGTGCTGCAATGCTTGTATTATTGTGTTGCAGTGCTTATATAGAGCTGCAGTGATTATATAGTGTGCTGCAGTGTTTATATTGAGCTGCATTGCTTGTACAGTGTGTTGTAGTGCTTTACAGTGTGTTGTAGTGCTTTACAGTGTGTTGTAGTTCTTTACAGTGTGTTGTAGTGCTTGTACAGTGTGTTGTAGTGCTTGTACAGTGTGTTGTAGTGCTTTACAGTGTGTTGTAGTGCTTGTACAGTGTGTTGTAGTGCTTTACAGTGTGTTGTAGTGCTTTACAGTGTGTTGTAGTGCTTTACAGTGTGTTGTAGTGCTTGTACAGTGTGTTGTAGTGCTTTACAGTGTGGTGTAGTGCTTGTACAGTGTGTTGTAGTGCTTTACAGTGTGTTGTAGTGCTTTACAGTGTGTTGTAGTGCTTTACAGTGTGTTGTAGTGCTTTACAGTGTGTTGTAGTGCTTTACAGTGTGTTGTAGTGCTTTACAGTGTGTTGTAGTGCTTGTACAGTGTGTTGTAGTGCTTGTACAGTGTGTTGTAGTGCTTGTACAGTGTGTTGTAGTGCTTTACAGTGTGTTGTAGTGCTTGTACAGTGTGTTGTAGTGCTTGTACAGTGTGTTGTAGTGCTTGTACAGTGTGTTGTAGTGCTTTACAGTGTGTTGTAGTGCTTGTACAGTGTGCTAATACTTGTATAGTGTGTTGTAGTGCTTGTACAGTGTGTTGTAGTGCTTGTACAGTGTGTTGTAGTGCTTTACAGTGTGTTGTAGTGCTTGTACAGTGTGCTAATACTTGTATAGTGTGTTGTAGTGCTTGTACAGTGTGTTGTAGTGCTTTACAGTGTGTTGTAGTGCTTGTACAGTGTGTTGTAGTGCTTGTACAGTGTGTTGTAGTGCTTGTACAGTGTGTTGTAGTGCTTGTACAGTGTGTTGTAGTGCTTTACAGTGTGTTGTAGTGCTTGTACAGTGTGTTGTAGTGCTTGTACAGTGTGTTGTAGTGCTTTACAGTGTGTTGTAGTGCTTTACAGTGTGTTGTAGTGCTTGTACAGTGTGTTGTAGTGCTTGTACAGTGTGTTGTAGTGCTTTACAGTGTGTTGTAGTGCTTTACAGTGTGTTGTAGTGCTTGTACAGTGTGTTGTAGTGCTTGTACAGTGTGTTGTAGTGCTTGTACAGTGTGTTGTAGTGCTTTACAGTGTGTTGTAGTGCTTTACAGTGTGTTGTAGTGCTTTACAGTGTGTTGTAGTGCTTGTACAGTGTGTTGTAGTGCTTGTACAGTGTGTTGTAGTGCTTGTACAGTGTGTTGTAGTGCTTGTACAGTGTGTTGTAGTGCTTGTACAGTGTGTTGTAGTGCTTTACAGTGTGTTGTAGTGCTTGTACAGTGTGCTAATACTTGTATAGTGTGTTGTAGTGCTTGTACAGTGTGTTGTAGTGCTTTACAGTGTGTTGCAGTGCTTGTACAGTGTGTTGTAGTGCTTGTACAGTGTGTTGTAGTGCTTGTACAGTGTGTTGTAGTGCTTGTACAGTGTGTTGTAGTGCTTTACAGTGTGTTGTAGTGCTTGTACAGTGTGTTGTAGTGCTTTACAGTGTGTTGTAGTGCTTTACAGTGTGTTGTAGTGCTTGTACAGTGTGTTGTAGTGCTTGTACAGTGTTGTAGTGCTTTACAGTGTGTTGTAGTGCTTTACAGTGTGTTGTAGTGCTTGTACAGTGTGTTGTAGTGCTTGTACAGTGTGTTGTAGTGCTTGTACAGTGTGTTGTAGTGCTTGTACAGTGTGTTGTAGTGCTTTACAGTGTGTTGTAGTGCTTGTACAGTGTGTTGTAGTGCTTTACAGTGTGTTGTAGTGCTTTACAGTGTGTTGTAGTGCTTTACAGTGTGTTGTAGCGCTTGTACAGTGTTGTAGTGCTTTACAGTGTGTTGTAGTGCTTTACAGTGTGTTGTAGCGCTTGTACAGTGTTGTAGTGCTTTACAGTGTGTTGTAGCGCTTGTACAGTGTTGTAGTGCTTTACAGTGTGTTGTAGCGCTTGTACAATGTTGTAGTGCTTGTACAGTGTGTTGTAGTGCTTGTACAGTGTGTTGTAGTGCTTGTACAGTGTTGTAGTGCTTGTACAGTGTTGTAGTGCTTGTACAGTGTTGTAGTGCTTGTACAGTGTTGTAGTGCTTGTACAGTGTTGTAGTGCTTGTACAGTGTGGTGTAGTGCTTGTACAGTGTTGTAGTGCTTGTACAGTGTTGTAGTGCTTGTACCGTGTGGTGTAGTGCTTGTACAGTGTGTTGTAGTGCTTTACAGTGTGTTGTAGTGCTTGTACAGTGTGTTGTAGTGATTTACAGTGTGTTGTAGTGCTTTACAGTGTGTTGTAGCGCTTGTACAGTGTTGTAGTGCTTTACAGTGTGTTGTAGCGCTTGTACAGTGTTGTAGTGCTTTACAGTGTGTTGTAGCGCTTGTACAATGTTGTAGTGCTTGTACAGTGTGTTGTAGTGCTTGTACAGTGTGTTGTAGTGCTTGTACAGTGTTGTAGTGCTTGTACAGTGTTGTAGTGCTTGTACAGTGTTGTAGTGCTTGTACAGTGTTGTAGTGCTTGTACAGTGTTGTAGTGCTTGTACAGTGTGGTGTAGTGCTTGTACAGTGTTGTAGTGCTTGTACAGTGTTGTAGTGCTTGTACCGTGTGGTGTAGTGCTTGTACAGTGTGTTGTAGTGCTTTACAGTGTGTTGTAGTGCTTGTACAGTGTGTTGTAGTGATTTACAGTGTGTTGTAGTGCTTGTACAGTGTGTTGTAGTGCTTGTACAATGTTGTAGTGCTTGTACAGTGTGGTGTAGTGCTTGTACAGTGTTGTAGTGCTTGTACAGTGTGTTGTAGTGCTTGTACAGTGTTGTAGTGCTTGTACAGTGTTGTAGTGCTTGTACAATGTTGTAGTGCTTGTACAGTGTTGTAGTGCTTGTACAGTGTTGTAGTGCTTGTACAGTGTTGTAGTGCTTGTACAGTGTTGTAGTGCTTGTACAGTGTGGTGTAGTGCTTGTACAGTGTTGTAGTGCTTGTACAGTGTGTTGTAGTGCTTGTACAGTGTTGTAGTGCTTTACAGTGTTGTAGTGCTTGTACAGTGTTGTAGTGCTTGTACAGTGTGTTGTAGTGCTTGTACAGTGTTGTAGTGCTTGTACAGTGTTGTAGTGCTTGTACAGTGTTGTAGTGCTTGTACAGTGTTGTAGTGCTTGTACAGTGTTTTAGTGCTTGTACAGTGTTGTAGTGCTTGTACAGTGTTGTAGTGCTTGTACAGTGTTGTAGTGCTTGTACAGTGTTGTAGTGCTTGTACGGTGTTGTAGTGCTTGTACAGTGTTGTAGTGCTTGTACAGTGTTGTAGTTCTTGTACGGTGTTGTAGTGCTTGTGCAGTGTTGTAGTGCTTGTACAGTGTTGTAGTGCTTGTACAGTGTTGTAGTGCTTGTACAGTGTGGTGTAGTGCTTGTACAGTGTGTTGTAGTGCTTTCAGTGTGTTGTAGTGCTTGTACAGTGTGTTGTAGTGCTTGTACAGTGTTGTAGTGCTTGTACAGTGTTATAGTGCTTGTACAGTGTTGTAGTGCTTGTACAGTGTTGTAGTGCTTGTACAGTGTTGTAGTGCTTGTACAGTGTTGTAGTGCTTGTACAGTGTTGTAGTGCTTGTACAGTGCTGTAGTGCTTGTACAGTGTTGTAGTGCTTGTACGGTGTTGTAGTGCTTGTACAGTGTTGTAGTGCTTGTACAGTGTTGTAGTTCTTGTACGGTGTTGTAGTGCTTGTACAGTGTTGTAGTGCTTGTACAGTGTTGTAGTGCTTGTACAGTGTTGTAGTGCTTGTACAGTGTTGTAGTGCTTGTACAGTGTTGTAGTGCTTGTACAGTGTTGTAGTGCTTGTACAGTGTTGTAGTGCTTGTGCAGTGTTGTAGTGCTTGTACAGTGTTGTAGTGCTTGTACAGTGTTGTAGTGCTTGTACAGTGTTGTAGTGCTTGTACAGTGTTGTAGTGCTTGTACAGTGTTTTAGTGCTTGTACAGTGTTGTAGTGCTTGTACAGTGTTGTAGTGCTTGTACAGTGTTGTAGTGCTTGTACAGTGTTGTAGTGCTTGTGCAGTGTTGTAGTGCTTGTACAGTGTTGTAGTGCTTGTACAGTGTTGTAGTGCTTGTACAGTGTTGTAGTGCTTGTGCAGTGTTGTAGTGCTTGTACAGTGTTGTAGTGCTTGTACAGTGTTGTAGTGCTTGTACAGTGTTGTAGTGCTTGTACAGTGTTGTAGTGCTTGTACAGTGTTGTAGTGCTTGTACAGTGTTGTAGTGCTTGTACAGTGTTGTAGTGCTTGTACAGTGTTGTAGTGCTTGTACAGTGTTGTAGTGCTTGTACAGTGTTGTAGTGCTTGTACAGTGTTGTAGTGCTTGTACAGTGTTGTAGTGCTTGTACAGTGTTGTAGTGCTTGTACAGTGTTGTAGCGCTTGTACAGTGTTGTAGTGCTTGTACAGTGTTGTAGTGCTTGTACAGTGTTGTAGTGCTTGTACAGTGTTGTAGTGCTTGTACAGTGTTGTAGTGCTTGTACAGTGTTGTAGTGCTTGTACAGTGTTGTAGTGCTTGTACAGTGTTGTAGTGCTTGTACAGTGTTGTAGTGCTTGTACAGTGTTGTAGTGCTTGTACAGTGTTGTAGTGCTTGTACAGTGTTGTAGTGCTTGTACAGTGTTGTAGCGCTTGTACAGTGTTGTAGTGCTTGTACAGTGTTGTAGTGCTTGTACAGTGTTGTAGTGCTTGTACAGTGTTGTAGTGCTTGTACAGTGTTGTAGTGCTTGTACAGTGTTGTAGTGCTTGTACAGTGTTGTAGCGCTTGTACAGTGTTGTAGTGCTTGTACAGTGTTGTAGTGCTTGTACAGTGTTGTAGTGCTTGTACAGTGTTGTAGTGCTTGTACAGTGTTGTAGCGCTTGTACAGTGTTGTAGTGCTTGTACAGTGTTGTAGTGCTTGTACAGTGTTGTAGTGCTTGTACAGTGTTGTAGTGCTTGTACAGTGTTGTAGTGCTTGTACAGTGTTGTAGTGCTTGTACAGTGTTGTAGTGCTTGTACAGTGTTGTAGCGCTTGTACAGTGTTGTAGTGCTTGTACAGTGTTGTAGTGCTTGTACAGTGTTGTAGTGCTTGTACAGTGTTGTAGTGCTTGTACAGTGTTGTAGTGCTTGTACAGTGTTGTAGTGCTTGTACAGTGTTGTAGTGCTTGTACAGTGTTGTAGTGCTTGTACAGTGTTGTAGTGCTTGTGCAGTGTTGTAGTGCTTGTACAGTGTTGTAGCGCTTGTACAGTGTTGTAGTGCTTGTACAGTGTTGTAGTGCTTGTACAGTGTTGTAGTGCTTGTACAGTGTTGTAATGCTTGTACAGTGTTGTAGTGCTTGTACAGTGTTGTAGTGCTTGTACAGTGTTGTAGCGCTTGTACAGTGTTGTAGTGCTTGTACAGTGTTGTAGTGCTTGTACAGTGTTGTAGTGCTTGTACAGTGTTGTAGCGCTTGTACAGTGTTGTAGTGCTTGTACAGTGTTGTAGTGCTTGTACAGTGTTGTAGTGCTTGTACAGTGTTGTAGCGCTTGTACAGTGTTGTAGTGCTTGTACAGTGTTGTAGTGCTTGTACAGTGTTGTAGTGCTTGTACAGTGTTGTAGTGCTTGTATATATATTGTGTTGCATAATGTGGGAAATTCCAATCTTTTCGTTTCATGGCCGAAATTATCTTATCTCTATGTTCAGTTCCCGCTCTTTTTCAGGGCTTTCCCAGTGAATCACACTGGTGTGTTACCACTGTCACCTGTGATGTGATGTGATGTGCAACACTGATGTTACCAGACTGTCACCTTACTGTGATGTGCAACACTGATGTTACCAGACTGTCACTTTACTGTGATATGCAACACTGATGTTACCAGACTGTCACCTTACTGTGATGTGTAACACTGATGTTACCAGACTGTCACCTTACTGTGATATGCAACACTGATGTTACCAGACTGTCACCTTACTGTGATGTGCAACACTGATGTTACCAGACTGTCACTTTACTGTGATATGCAACACTGATGTTACCAGACTGTCACCTTACTGTGATGTGTAACACTGATGTTACCAGACTGTCACTTTACTGTGATATGCAACACTGATGTTACCAGACTGTCACCTTACTGTGATGTGCAACACTGATGTTACCAGACTGTCACCTTACTGTGATGTGCAACACTGATGTTACCAGACTGTCACCTTACTGTGATGTGCAACACTGATGTTACCAGACTGTCACCTTACTGTGATGTGCAACACTGATGTTACCAGACTGTCACCTTACTGTGATGTGCAACACTGATGTTACCAGACTGTCACCTTACTGTGATATGCAACACTGATGTTACCAGACTGTCACCTTACTGTGATGTGCAACACTGATGTTACCAGACTGTCACCTTACTGTGATATGCAACACTGATGTTACCAGACTGTCACCTTACTGTGATGTGCAACACTGATGTTACCAGACTGTCACCTTACTGTGATGTGCAACACTGATGTTACCAGACTGTCACCTTACTGTGATGTGCAACACTGATGTTACCAGACTGTCACCTTACTGTGATATGCAACACTGATGTTACCAGACTGTCACCTTACTGTGATGTGCAACACTGATGTTACCAGACTGTCACCTTACTGTGATATGCAACACTGATGTTACCAGACTGTCACCTTACTGTGATGTGCAACACTGATGTTACCAGACTGTCACCTTACTGTGAGGTGCAACACTGATGTTACCAGACTGTCACCTTACTGTGATGTGCAACACTGATGTTACCAGACTGTCACCTTACTGTGATATGCAACACTGATGTTACCAGACTGTCACCTTACTGTGATGTGCAACACTGATGTTACCAGACTGTCACCTTACTGTGATATGCAACACTGATGTTACCAGACTGTCACCTTACTGTGATGTGCAACACTGATGTTACCAGACTGTCACCTTACTGTGATATGCAACACTGATGTTACCAGACTGTCACCTTACTGTGATGTGCAACACTGATGTTACCAGACTGTCACCTTACTGTGAGGTGCAACACTGATGTTACCAGACTGTCACCTTACTGTGATGTGCAACACTGATGTTACCAGACTGTCACCTTACTGTGATATGCAACACTGATGTTACCAGACTGTCACCTTACTGTGATGTGCAACACTGATGTTACCAGACTGTCACCTTACTGTGATATGCAACACTGATGTTACCAGACTGTCACCTTACTGTGATGTGCAACACTGATGTTACCAGACTGTCACCTTACTGTGAGGTGCAACACTGATGTTACCAGACTGTCACCTTACTGTGATATGCAACACTGATGTTACCAGACTGTCACCTTACTGTGATATGCAACACTGATGTTACCAGACTGTCACCTTACTGTGATGTGCAACACTGATGTTACCAGACTGTCACCTTACTGTGATATGCAACACTGATGTTACCAGGCTGTCACCTTACTGTGATATGCAACACTGATGTTACCAGACTGTCACCTTACTGTGATATGCAACACTGATGTTACCAGACTGTCACCTTACTGTGATGTGCAACACTGATGTTACCAGACTGTCACCTTACTGTGATATGCAACACTGATGTTACCAGACTGTCACCTTACTGTGATGTGTAACACTGATGTTACCAGACTGTCACCTTACTGTGATATGCAACACTGATGTTACCAGACTGTCACCTTACTGTGATATGCAACACTGATGTTACCAGACTGTCACCTTACTGTGATGTGTAACACTGATGTTACCAGACTGTCACCTTACTGTGATATGCAACACTGATGTTACCAGACTGTCACCTTACTGTGATATGCAACACTGATGTTACCAGACTGTCACCTTACTGTGATATGCAACACTGATGTTACCAGACTGTCACCTTACTGTGATGTGTAACACTGATGTTACCAGACTGTCACCTTACTGTGATATGCAACACTGATGTTACCAGACTGTCACCTTACTGTGATATGCAACACTGATGTTACCAGACTGTCACCTTACTGTGATAGCCAACACTGATGTTACCAGACTGTCACCTTACTGTGATATGCAACACTGATGTTACCAGACTGTCACCTTACTGTGATATGCAACACTGATGTTACTAGACTGTCACCTAACATTGATGTGATATTGAACATTCATATGTGAGGACTCATTTTCCTCAATCAGTTATATATACAATCAAAACATCTTTTATATTTGTGCCCAGAGTTGGGAGTTTATTGAGTATCTGCACTCATCCTGTGAGTGAACATACCGCCTTAAAGAATCCTGTGAGTAACATGCAAGGAGCATAGCCGAGAGTTTCGTGTATCATCTACTAGCAGTCTTGTAGAGATGGGTGAGCATGTAGCTCAACGCTGCTACTTTATTTAGACTTGTAAGTTTTCATGATATTGATGCAAATTGTCACTTTCTTCTTGGCGGTGTTGTCATGTGAGTGAACATGCAACTGTAATGATATTATGTGTTTGTTAAAAGGACACATGTGTAACTAATATGAGATTTTATTGTGGTAACGTTTCGCTCTCCAGGAGCTTTGTCAAGCCATTACAAACAATACACGGACACAGAGGGTATATATAGGTATGAGCAGCAGCAGAAACTATGTGTTGGCAGTGTTTATTGTTTTGAGGAAGATTCTTGCTAATACTTCAGAGATGACGAACCTCTCTTTATTTTGTATAGTACATATGAGCACGATTATTTTAGTCTGGAAAGATATCGTTCCAGACCATGGAACTGAACTCTTCTCCGGGCTGAGTAACTAACCACCTCATATCTCCAAGGTTGATGGACATCATCTTCATTTCACTAAAACATGTGATGCCTCTGTATTTGACTGAAGAAGTCTACTGTATAGGCAAAACGTTCCAACAATAAAGATACGCAACTGTTGAACATGTGACTTAATCATCATTTTGTACGTCACTGGCTCTACGATTACTACCCCACTATAGTGGATCACTTCTGTAAAAGTTCACGACATTGCTTAGATTTAAAATTCACATTCAAAAGCCCTCTTGGTGAGCAGTACAGCGAAGTGAAGCCGTGTTTCTTCAGTAGTTGCTTTTAAACTCGGTTTTGAAATTTTTGGAAACTCGGTATGTTTTCCAGTCTAGTCTTTCATTGGTGTTTACACTCAGTGTGTCCACACGACTCCTAAGTTTAAGATATATTTATTTACTGTCTCTTTTAAGTCTTCAGTTATCCAAACTTTCATTAACTGCATTAATGTCAGCTGTCAAAGAAGAAGAAAAAAAAAGGAGGAGGAGGAGGAGGAAAATAGAAAAGAAGAATAAAAAGAAAATGGCTTTCTTCGATTTATTAATCCTGGAATTATTACTGCAGATAACTCAAGACTAGGTAGTGATCTACTGCAAGGTGAACATAGGCAGCAGGTGTAAGATAACTCAAGACTAGGTACTGATCTACTGCAAGGTGAACATAGGCAGCAGGTGTAAGATAACTCAAGACTAGGTACTGATCTACTGCAAGGTGAACATAGGCAGCAGGTGTAAGATAACTCAAGACTAGGTACTGATCTACTGCAAGGTGAACATAGGCAGCAGGTGTAAGATAACTCAAGACTAGGTACTGATCTACTGCAAGGTGAACATAGGCAGCAGGTGTAAGATAACTCAAGACTAGGTACTGATCTACTGCAAGGTGAACATAGGCAGCAGGTATAAGATAACTCAAGACTAGGTACTGATCTACTGCAAGGTGAACATAGGCAGCAGGTGTAAGATAACTCAAGACTAGGTACTGATCTACTGCAAGGTGAACATAGGCAGCAGGTGTAAGATAACTCAAGACTAGGTACTGATCTACTGCAAGGTGAACATAGGCAGCAGGTGTAAGATAACTCAAGACTAGGTACTGATGTACTGCAAGGTGAACATAGGCAGCAGGTGTAAGATAACTCAAAACTAGGTACTGATCTACCGCAAGGTGAACATAGGCAGCAGGTATAAGATAACTCAAGACTAGGTACTGATCTACTGCAAGGTGAACATAGGCAGCAGGTGTAAGATAACTCAAGACTAGGTACTGATCTACTGCAAGGTGAACATAGGCAGCAGGTGTAAGATAACTCAAGACTAGGTACTGATCTACTGCAAGGTGAACATAGGTAGCAAATGTAAGATAAGACTAGATACTGATCTACTACAAGGTGAACATAGGTAGCAGGTGTAAGATAAGACTAGGTACTGATCTACTGCAAGGTGAACATAGGTAGCTGGTGTAAGATAAGACTAGGTACTGATCTACTGCAAGGTGAACATAGGCAGCAAGTGTAAGATAAGACTTTTTACTGATCTACTGCAAGGTGAACATAGGTAGCAGGTGTAAGATAAGACTAGGTACTGATCTACTGCAAGGTGAACATAGGCAGCAAATGTAAGATAAGACTAGGTACTGATCTACTGCAAGGTGAACATAGGTAGCAGGTGTAAGATAAGACTAGGTACTGATCTACTTCAAGGTGAACATAGGCAGCAGGTATAAAATAAGATAAGACTAGGTACTGATCTACTGCAAGGTGAACATAGGCAGCAGGTGTAAGATAAGACTAGGTACTGATCTACTTCAAGGTGAACATAGGCAGCAGGTATAAAATAAGATAAGACTAGGTACTGATCTACTGCAAGGTGAACATAGGCAGCAGGTGTAAGATAAGACTAGGTACTGATCTACTGCAAGGTGAACATAGGCAGCAGGTGTAAGATAAGACTAGGTACTGATCTACTGCAAGGTGAACATAGGTAGATGGTGTAAGATAACTCAAGACTAGGTACTGATCTACTGCAAGGTGAACATAGGTAACAGGTGTAAGATAAGACTAGGTACTGATCTACTGCAAGGTGAACATAGGCAGCAGGTGTAAGATAAGACTAGGTACTGATCTACTGCAAGGTGAACATAGGCAACAGGTGTAAGATAAGACTAGGTACTGATCTACTGCAAGGTGAACATAGGCAACAGGTGTAAGATAAGACTAGGTACTGATCTACTGCAAAGTGAACATGGGCAACAGGTGTAAGATAAGACTAGGTACTGATCTACTGCAAGGTGAACATAGGTAGCAGGTGTAAGATAAGACTAGGTACTGATCTACTGCAAGGTGAACATAGGCAGCAGGTGTAAGATAAGACTAGGTACTGATCTACTGCAAGGTGAACATAGGTAGCAGGTGTAAGATAAGACTAGGTACTGATCTACTGCAAGGTGAACATAGGCAGCAGGTGTAAGGAAACTTGCCCGCAAGTCATAAACTGAACTCAGATCCTTCGGTTGTCAACTAACTATACTACCACTTAGTTTATTAATGCAGGAGTTTCCAAACATTTTAGGTCACGTACCCCGCGTCAAACAACGGTTCCGTCCACCCACCCCTGCGTCACCTGTGTCACTATAATGTTTACAACGGCACATATCGTGAACATCCATGACTTTATACAGTCGTCATATATTTACAGCTTCACTTAAGAATAATCGCACATTTTTCAAACAGCCAACCTTATGACATCTTATGAATATGGATTATCATGCAAAATAATACAAATTATGTTTATCAGTGCGGTAAATTTCAACACAAAGGTGAGCGAATTTGGCAGTATTAAGAACAGTTTCACTTTTAGATCGTTCTTAGTATTAAACGGTCCTTTGTTTCTTGTTAGTTTCCATGTTTTTGACCTGATATGTATTTATTTCAATTGCGTGAACATATTTTAAATGATAACTGTTGTATTTGCTTATCAGCATATGTAGACTTCTGATTTGTGTCTGATTATTCCAGGTTTTGTATAATCAGTACAAAAAAAAAACTGAGTTCTCATGATAACATCTGAAAACACAATATAATGATAAGTATTACGGGAATACACGACTGTAGGAAGTAACACAGTGCATCTCTTCGTCAGGAACAGAGCCACCAAACTGACTGACTCCCTCGTGGACACAAACCTTGATATATCGAGTGCAATACAGTGTCATAAATTTATAACATAGCACTGTAGTAACACTGTTGTCTACTGGCCTATACTAGGCAGGTCTTTCTCAAATTTAACGTTCTCTACATTATAGTTTTCCAAACAGTTTTCATGGCTTCCAGAGTTTTAGCTTCACTGACCCTCTATTGGCGTGGTCCAGTAAGCTATTTTGTATTACAAATCTATAGCAATATAATGTCCTTTTTCATGGTGTGTTGTAGCTTCTCACTTGACCTGTCGCCCGTGTATAAGGTGTCCTCTTTCCTGTAATATACATACTTCTGACGAGGACTCCAGTTGGGGAGTCAAACATACTACTGACGAGGACTCCAGCTGGGGAGTCAAACATACTACTGACGAGGACTCCAGCTGGGGAGTTAAACATACTGCTGACGATGACTCCAGTTGGGGAGTTAAACATTCTGCTGACGAGGACTCCAGTTGGGGAGTTAAACATACTGCTGACGAGGACTCCAGTTGGGGAGTTAAACATACTACTGACTAGGACTCCAGGTGGGGAGTCAAACATACTACTGACGAGGACTCCAGTTGGGGAGTTAAACATACTACTGACGAGGACTCCAGTTGGGGAGTTAAACATACTACTGACGAGGACTCCAGTTGGGGAGTTAAACATACTACTGACGAGGACTCCAGTTGGGGAGTTAAACATACTACTGACGAGGACTCCAGTTGGGGAGTTAAACATACTACTAACGAGGACTCCAGTTGGGGAGTTAAACATACTACTAACGAGGACTCCAGTTGGGGAGTTAAACATACTACTAACGAGGACTCCAGTTGGGGAGTTAAACATACTACTAACGAGGACTCCAGTTGGGGAGTTAAACATACTACTAACGAGGACTCCAGTTGGGGAGTTAAACATACTACTGACGAGGACTCCAGCTGGGGAGTTAAACATACTACTGACGAGGACTCCAGCTGGGAAGTCAAACATACTACTGACGAGGACTCCAGCTGGGGAGTCAAACATACTACTGACGAGGACTCCAGTTGGGGAGACAAACATACTGCTGACGAGGACTCCAGCTGGGGAGTCAAACATACTACTGACGAGGACTCCAGCTGGGGAGTCAAACATACTACTGACGAGGACTCCAGCTGGGGAGTCAAACATACTACTGACGAGGACTCCAGCTGGGGAGTTAAACATACTACTGACGAGGACTCCAGCTGGGGAGTTAAACATACTACTGACGAGGACTCCAGCTGGGGAGTTAAACATACTACTGACGATGACTCCAGCTGGGGAGACAAACATACTACTGACGAGGACTCCAGCTGGGGAGTTAAACATACTACTGACGAGGACTCCAGCTGGGGAGTTAAACATACTACTGACGAGGACTCCAGCTGGGGAGTCAAACATACTACTGACGAGGACTCCAGCTGGGAAGTCAAACATACTACTGACGAGGACTCCAGCTGGGAAGTCAAACATACTACTGACGAGGACTCCAGCTGGGGAGTCAAACATACTACTGACGAGGACTCCAGCTGGGGAGTCAAACATACTACTGACGAGGACTCCAGCTGGGGAGACAAACATACTACTGACGATGACTCCAGCTGGGGAGACAAACATACTACTGACGATGACTCCAGCTGGGGAGACAAACATACTACTGACGATGACTCCAGCTGGGGAGACAAACATACTACTGACGATGACTCCAGCTGGGGAGTCAAACATACTACTGACGAGGACTCCAGCTGGGAAGTCAAACATACTACTGACGAGGACTCCAGCTGGGGAGTCAAACATACTACTGACGAGGACTCCAGCTGGGGAGTCAAACATACTACTGACGATGACTCCAGCTGGGGAGACAAACATACTACTGACGATGACTCCAGCTGGGGAGTCAAACATACTACTGACGATGACTCCAGCTGGGGAGACAAACATACTACTGACGATGACTCCAGCTGGGGAGACAAACATACTACTGACGAGGACTCCAGCTGGGGAGACAAACATACTACTGACGATGACTCCAGCTGGGGAGACAAACATACTACTGACGAGGACTCCAGCTGGGGAGTTAAACATACTGCTGACGAGGACTCCAGCTGGGGAGACAAACATACTACTGACGAGGACTCCAGCTGGGGAGACAAACATACTGCTGACGAGGACTCCAGCTGGGGAGACAAACATACTACTGACGAGGACTCCAGCTGGGGAGACAAACATACTGCTGACGAGGACTCCAGCTGGGGAGTCAAACATACTACTGACGAGGACTCCAGCTGGGGAGTCAAACATACTACTGACGAGGACTCCAGCTGGGGAGACAAACATACTACTGACGAGGACTCCAGCTGGGGAGACAAACATACTGCTGACGAGGACTCCAGCTGGGGAGTCAAACATACTACTGACGAGGACTCCAGCTGGGGAGTCAAACATACTACTGACGATGACTCCAGCTGGGGAGTCAAAGATACTACTGACGAGGACTCCAGCTGGGAAGTCAAACATACTACTGACGAGGACTCCAGCTGGGGAGTCAAACATACTACTGACGAGGACTCCAGCTGGGGAGACAAACATACTGCTGACGAGGACTCCAGCTGGGGAGTCAAACATACTACTGACGAGGACTCCAGCTGGGGAGTCAAACATACTACTGACGAGGACTCCAGCTGGGGAGTCAAACATACTACTGACGAGGACTCCAGCTGGGGAGTCAAACATACTACTGACGAGGACTCCAGCTGGGGAGTTAAACATACTACTGACGAGGACTCCAGCTGGGGAGTCAAACATACTACTGACGAGGACTCCAGCTGGGGAGTCAAACATACTACTGACGAGGACTCCAGCTGGGGAGTCAAACATACTACTGACGAGGACTCCAGCTGGGGAGTCAAACATACTACTGACGAGGACTCCAGTTGGGGAGACAAACATACTACTGACGAGGACTCCAGCTGGGGAGTTAAACATACTACTGACGAGGACTCCAGCTGGGGAGTCAAACATACTACTGACGAGGACTCCAGCTGGGGAGACGAGGACTCCAGTAAAAACATACTACTGACGAGGACTCCAGTTGGGGAGACAAACATACTACTGACGAGGACTCCAGCTGGGGAGTTAAACATACTACTGACGAGGACTCCAGTTGGGGAGACAAACATACTACTGACGAGGACTCCAGCTGGGGAGTTAAACATACTACTGACGAGGACTCCAGCTGGGGAGTTAAACATACTACTGACGAGGACTCCAGCTGGGGAGTCAAACATACTACTGACGAGGACTCCAGCTGGGGAGTCAAACATACTACTGACGAGGACTCCAGCTGGGGAGACAAACATACTACTGACGAGGACTCCAGCTGGGGAGACAAACATACTACTGACGAGGACTCCAGCTGGGGAGTCAAACATACTACTGACGAGGACTCCAGTTGGGGAGTTAAACATACTACTGACGAGGACTCCAGCTGGGGAGACAAACATACTACTGACGAGGACTCCAGCTGGGGAGTCAAACATACTACTGACGAGGACTCCAGCTGGGGAGACAAACATACTACTGACGAGGACTCCAGCTGGGGAGACAAACATACTACTGACGAGGACTCCAGCTGGGGAGACAAACATACTACTGACGAGGACTCCAGCTGGGGAGACAAACATACTACTGACGAGGACTCCAGCTGGGGAGACAAACATACTACTGACGAGGACTCCAGCTGGGGAGACAAACATACTACTGACGAGGACTCCAGCTGGGGAGACAAACATACTACTGACGAGGACTCCAGCTGGGGAGACAAACATACTACTGACGAGGACTCCAGCTGGGGAGACAAACATACTACTGACGAGGACTCCAGCTGGGGAGTCAAACATACTACTGACGAGGACTCCAGCTGGGGAGACAAACATACTACTGACGAGGACTCCAGCTGGGGAGACAAACATACTACTGACGAGGACTCCAGCTGGGGAGACAAACATACTACTGACGAGGACTCCAGCTGGGGAGTCAAACATACTACTGACGAGGACTCCAGCTGGGGAGACAAACATACTACTGACGAGGACTCCAGCTGGGGAGACAAACATACTACTGACGAGGACTCCAGCTGGGGAGACAAACATACTACTGACGAGGACTCCAGCTGGGGAGACAAACATACTACTGACGAGGACTCCAGCTGGGGAGACAAACATACTACTGACGAGGACTCCAGCTGGGGAGACAAACATACTACTGACGAGGACTCCAGTTGGGGAGACAAACATACTACTGACGAGGACTCCAGCTGGGGAGTCAAACATACTACTGACGAGGACTCCAGCTGGGGAGACAAACATACTGCTGACGAGGACTCCAGTTGGGGAGACAAACATACTACTGACGAGGACTCCAGTTGGGGAGACAAACATACTACTGACGAGGACTCCAGTTGGGGAGACAAACTATACCGGTTCTTCATAATTGCTGATTTTTTCTAAATATAGGATAACCATGCTCATCAACAAATGTTTATTTCGTTATCATCATCTAGTTCAACAATCATCATTTCATCAGACAAGTTTTCAAGCAATCCCAATTGATTAGTTTGCTTTATATTCTTAGACCTGGTCTCAGACCGGGCGGCGGGGGCGTTGACCCCTGAAACCCTCTCCAGATATACTCCAGGTATATCAGGAGACAAAAACAAAAGGAAAGACAGGCCAGACACGTCACATATTGTCACTTGGGTCAGTTAACATCTAAGGCGCAGTGGGTTTCGTTCATTTTTTTTTCTTTAATTTCTTAAAAATAATATTTTGAATAAAATAAATGTTAGAAAAAAGATATTTTGAAATCTAATAAAAAAAGCTATTAAATACGATTTCGGCCGTTACAGAATTTTCTCTCATCACAGTTTGGGAACCACTGCCTTAATATATTTGACGATACCACGAAGAAAACTGATCAACTAGGCTGTAGTTGACATAACTCATTGAGTGTCAGTGAAAACTGTTCAAAACTATGTAAGTAAATAAAGAAGCTGCTAGGTACATCCTAGACCAGTCTCATAATAGTTTATCTTAACAAGATAATTTTCTCCAACCGGTTTTTCTTGTCTGAGCATATAAAGCGGAGACTAAGTCATCCATTCATTCACACAGAATATATAAACCGAGAGGTGTATAACTGTATTTAATACCTATTTTAAGCATTAAAATATTCTTGACTGCTGGTAAACACGTGACATGGTAGCCTGAATGACCCTCGTGTAGTTGACAGACTTTAAAACCCCATTCCTCAACCATACAAATTCCCATTCAGAGAAAAGTTGTTTTTTTTTTGTCATTCTTGCGAATAATCACATAAGCATGTCAATGGAGCAACTTGCAATGCGAACAGATTGACTGATGTTGTAGTAACTAAGTTTAGGCTTGGTTACACTTGTCCCCTCAAGGGAGGTTCCTTGATGCTGGTGAGGGGCTCTTGATCTAGGGGATTGGATCTGTGCTCCAGTTCCCTGAATTGAACCTGAATACCTTCCATCCCCCCACATGAGCTGTATAGCCCTACGGGTTTAGCGCTTCCCTGTGATTATAATAATAATAATAATAATAATAATACAATTACTTGTGGCAATTTGGCAGACACAAACATGTTGCTGATCAAATTAAATGTAAATTATATGACCAGTCATCTGGTGGCTTTCTTGAACACTCTGGCCACTTAAGGAATATAGAAATAGTGAAATAACCTACGTAATGTATCGAGGTATCTTATTAATGAAAATAAGATACCAGACATATTAAGTAAATATCCTAAATTTGCTTGCAACAGATAAAACAATTGTAGATATAAATCCAGAGTTACTCCTGTGAACCCTTTTAGGGCCTCGTTTCTGGGCCTTTTGTGTACCCATATGTTCTTGCACTACTCTCCACAGGATGGGAATCAGGTGCACAATAAACTAGCCACTTCGGCGGCAGAATCCAAATCACGCAATTGACTTTTGCAATATCATCCAGGGATGCAAGGCTCATGTTCCATTCCAAACATTATCTCATCAAACTATTTATTTTGTTATTGTCACAGTGTTCTTATATTTCCTTGCACGATGATTTATCTGGAGTCCAACTGGAAAGTGTGCCGAGGGTCAGCCAGACCCAGGACCAGGCTTCCTCTCACTTTTCTTTAGCGTTAACAGCATAGTATTTCCGCCCACAGTAGATCATACCTCTCATTCCCAGTTATCATCCACAGGTCGTGGATGCTGTCAATGCAAAATTTGAAAATTAGCCTTTCCGAAAATAATACGTGAATACAGAACGAGTAAATTACAGTAAAGACCTTTCAAAATTATTATTATTAGTTGTAATAGTAGAAGCAATGTAGTGCCAATAGTAGTAGTGTAGTAATAGTAAAAAAATAATAGTAATAGACGTGTAGCAGTAATAGTAGTAATAGTACTAGCAAAAGTAATAATAGCATTGTGGCACAAGTAGTAATAATAGCAGTAGAAGCACTAGTAGTACATAGTAATAGTAGTGGTTAGTAGCAATAATAGTAGTAGCAGTAGTAGTAATAGTAGTAGTAGCAGTAATAGTAGTAGTAGCAGTAATAGTAGTAGTAGTAGCAGTAATAGTAGTAGTAGCAGTAATAGTAGTAGTAGCAGTAATAGTAGCAGTAATAGTAGTAGTAGTAGCAGTAATAGTAGTAGTAGCAGTAATAGTAGTAATAGCAGTAATAGTAATAGCAGTAATAGTAATAACAGTAATAGTAGTAGCAGTAATAGTAGTAGTAGCAGTAATAGTAGTAGTAGCAGTAATAATAGTAGCAGCAATAATAGTAGAAGTAGCACTAGTAGTAGTGGTAATATATTCAGGTGGAAGTGGTAATCTACTAGACAAGACCGTGGAAGAGGGTCGTGGAGCTCCTGAAAAAATGGAAGGAAAACAAAAGATTGATTCAAGGTAAGAGAAGTACGCGAGGGTCATCACAAACTGGGTGTTGATTCTCTTAAACGAGGGGGCCAGGAGATAGGGCTCAACACGACGTGTACTGTGAAGCCAACAGCAGCTCCATCAACAACAGCAACAATGTCGTTGTTGATGGGGTCAGAGAATAGCAGTGTTGTTGCCTGGCCTCGTCTGTTGTTTGACGCAGCAAGCGTCTTAAGTCTTGGAAAGTGGCAACTGCTGCCTGGAAACTGTCTGATCGATCACTCCACCTTGCGGAAATTGTCTTAGACACAGCTCTGCAACATACACACGGCTCTGTAACATGCACACGGCTCTGTAACATGCACACAGTTCTGTAACATGCACATAGCTCTATAACATGCACATAGCTCTATAACATGCACATGGCTCTGTAACATGCACACAGTTCTGTAACATGCACACAGCTCTGTAACATGCACACAGTTCTGTAACATGCACACAGCTCTGTAACATGCACATAGTTCTGTAACATGCACACAGCTCTGTAACATGCACACAGCTCTGTAACATGCACACAGTTCTGTAACATGCACATAGCTCTATAACATGCACATGGCTCTGTAACATGCACACAGCTCTATAACATGCACATGGCTCTGTAACATGCACACAGTTCTGTAACATGCACACAGTTCTGTAACATGCACATAGCTCTATAACATGCACATGGCTCTGTAACATGCACACAGTTCTGTAACATGCACATAGCTCTATAACATGCACATGGCTCTGTAACATGCACACAGCTTTGTAACATGCACACGGCTCTGTAACATGCACATGACTCTGTAACATGCACACAGCTCTGTAATATGCACACGGCTCTGTAACATGCACATGACTCTGTAACATGCACACAGTTCTGTAACATGCACACAGCTCTGTAACATGCACATGGCTCTGTAACATGCACACAGCTCTGTAACATGCACACGCGAAACACCGGCTCATTCAACACATCCTGGATCCACTAAACACACACACTGTGTGCCTCATTCAGTACAGTCAGTGGAAGGCTTGATTCTTCCAATAAATTCGCCCCAGTCTCCCTGAACAGTCAAGCTGTTGGTGATAAGTAGATACAGAACCCTGGTATTGCCATAATATACAACACCTGCAACTCTGCCGGTACAAATAGTGGGAATATGTACCTTTTCGTCTAAATTTGCAAACACTTAAGACCAGTGACACGGAATGATTAATGGAAGTGAATAATGGAATGTGGAAAATGAGTTTGAGTAGTTTTACTTGTTATGATTTAAACACTGAGAGTGAACTGGTGACGAAACTAACAAGTTGATAATAAACACTGTGAGAGTGAACTGGTGACGACACTAGCAAGTTGATAATAAACACTGTGAGAGTGAACTGGTGACGACACTAACAAGTTGATAATAAACACTGTGAGAGTGAACTGGTGACGAAACTAACAAGTTGATAATAAACACTGTGAGAGTGAACTGGTGACGAAACTAACAAGTTGATAATAAACACTGTGAGAGTGAACTGGTGACGAAACTAACAAGTTGATAATAAACACTGTGAGAGTGAACTGGTGACGAAACTAACAAGTTGATAATAAACACTGTGAGAGTGAACTGGTGACGAAACTAACAAGTTGATAATAAACACTGTGAGAGTGAACTGGTGACGAAACTAACAAGTTGATAATAAACACTGTGAGAGTGAACTGGTGACGACACTAACAAGTTGATAATAAACACTGTGAGAGTGAACTGGTGACGAAACTAACAAGTTGATAATAAACACTGTGAGAGTGAACTGGTGACGACACTAACAAGTTGATAATAAACACTGTGAGAGTGAACTAGTGACGACACTAACAAGTTGATAATAAACACTTTGAGAGTGAACTGGTGACGACACTAACAAGTTGATAATAAACACTGTGAGAGTGAACTGGTGACGACACTAACAAGTTGATAATAAACACTGTGAGAGTGAACTGGTGACGAAACTAACAAGTTGATAATAAACACTGTGAGAGTGAACTGGTGACGAAACTAACAAGTTGATAATAAACACTGTGAGAGTGAACTGGTGACGACACTAACAAGTTGATAATAAACACTGTGAGAGTGAACTAGTGACGACACTAACAAGTTGATAATAAACACTGTGAGAGTGAACTGGTGACGACACTAACAAGTTGATAATAAACACTGTGAGAGTGAACTGGTGACGACACTAACAAGTTGATAATAAACACTGTGAGAGTGAACTGGTGACGAAACTAACAAGTTGATAATAAACACTGTGAGAGTGAACTGGTGACGACACTAACAAGTTGATAATAAACACTGTGAGAGTGAACTGGTGACGAAACTAACAAGTTGATAATAAACACTGTGAGAGTGAACTGGTGACGAAACTAACAAGTTGATAATAAACACTGTGAGAGTGAACTGGTGACGAAACTAACAAGTTGATAATAAACACTGTGAGAGTGAACTGGTGACGAAACTAACAAGTTGATAATAAACACTGTGAGAGTGAACTGGTGACGACACTAACAAGTTGATAATAAACACTGTGAGAGTGAACTGGTGACGACACTAACAAGTTG
>NC_091322.1:31676929-31714429 GCF_038502225.1 Cherax quadricarinatus | reverse complement strand
TTTATATATATATATGATTATGTGTGTGTATACGAATGCATGTTTCTGTGAACATGTACACTTGTATGTATGAATGTAAGCTTATGTACATGTGTACATATGCTTAATAATAACCTACATCGAGACAGAATCTCAGAAAATTACTTGATGTGTATATTTCGACCCCCTTCTAGGGTCCTCTTCGGCCACTCACCTCCCCCGGATCAAAGCTGATTGCCTCCCATTTACTCAAGAGCTATATGGCTCATACAGGTTTAGCTGTTCGTACAGTTATGTACAGAGAGCCTCGACTCACAGAAGCAGAGCGCCTCCGTGTTCCTGATAGAGCTAGGCAGAACACTAGTCAGGGAAATGAAGACTGTCATAGCAACTAGTTTTCTGAATAAATGGTTTGGAAAACCGTCAAGTTGATAAATAAGACACTTGTGCAACACTTATGCAACACTTGTGCAACACTTGGGAATCTTTATTCTGCAAACCTTTCCAGAATAAAGACTGCTACACGTTGTTCAAGTGTCTTATTTATTAACTGGTGTTGTGTTCCAGGGACGACAGTGTTGCAGTTCAGAGGAGTAATGCTTCTTGTATCCTGGTTATATATCTCAGCTCTGACCACCTGGATCAAGTGTATGAAATGTACTTGTTGACTTGTGTTTTTGTAATGTAATCTTTCAACCTTTATCTTGTATTTCATATCAATGATATTTGTACAATCACTGTATCTTTTAAATCTTATATATTACATAATAAAGTATATATATATATATATATATATATATATATATATATATATATATATATATATATATATATATATATATATATATATATATATATATATATGAACATATACATGTGTGTGTGTGAAATTGTGAATTATTTGAAAATATAAAAATATATCTCGTGTTCCCTCTGCCCGTGGGCGTGCAGCGCCTAATCACACAGTGGTGGTTGGCATGTGCCTTCACATGTGAGGGTAGTGTGTGTCTACACATGTGAGGGTGGTGTGTCTACACATGTGAGGGTGGTGTGTGGCTACACATGTGAGGGTGGTGTGTCTACACATGTGAGGGTGGTGTGGCTACACATGTGAGGGTGGTGTGTCTACACATGTGAGGGTGGTGTGTCTACACATGTGAGGTGGTATCGTGAGGATTCTTGGGTGAGAGATGGTACCGAGGAAAACACCGATGGACTATTATGGGAGGCGTTATTATTGGTAAATACTTGGAGAGCAACCCAGCCTGTGTCTGCACGTCTGGTCGGCCTAGCAGGAAGTGAAGGCGTTGGCTGTCGTCTAGCTGGCTAGCCGAGGTACCCCATGACGTCAGCATAGCAAGGGACCATGACTATAAGTGAGTGGTATTATCACTTACATAATACTACGCAAGTATTACACTTTTAACAGTGGCGTGTGTCTACACATGTGATAAGTGGTGGTGTGTCTACACATGTGATAAGTGGTGGTGTGTCTACACATGTGATAAGTGGTGGTGTCTACACATGTGAGGGGTGGCGTGTGTCTTCACATGTGTAAGGGTTGGGGCTGGTGCATGATCCACCATGTAATGACTGGGTGTGTTCGTCAGCCTTTGATTACCAGTGGTGAAGGAAGCCGTGGCAGGGTGAGTAGTGCCTTACCAGCCACATTAACCCAACCCAGTTCGACCCCCAACCTCTGTCCTTCACTCCTCCCTCTTTCCCTGACACACTGCTGCATGACACACAGACACACACACAGTCCCATGACACACTGCTGCATGACACACACACACACACAGTCCCATGACACACTGCTGCATGACACACACACACAGTCCCATGACACACTGCTGCATAACACACACACACAGTCCCATGACACACACACACAGTCCCATGACACACACACGCAGTCCCCTGACACACTGCTGTATGACACACAAACACAGTCCCCTGACACACTGCTGTGACACACAAACACAGTCCCTTGACACACTACTACATGACAAACACACACAGCCTCCTGACACAATGCTGCAAATACACACACACACACACACACACACACACACACACACACACACACACACACACACACACACACACACACACACACACACACTCACACACACACACACACACACACACACACACACACACACACACACACACACACACACATTAGGCGAGGCCAGGAGCTTGGTCTAGGCGGGGCCAGGAGCTTGGACTCGACCCCTGCAACCTCAACTAGGTGAGTACATTAGCCAAATAACTGCTGCAGCATATGGGCGCCTAGCAAACCTCAGAACAGCATTCCGACATCTTAATAAGGAATCGTTCAGGACCCTGTACACTGTGTACGTTAGGCCCACATTGGAATAAGCGGCACCAGTTTGGAACCCACATCTAGCCAAGCACGTAAAGAAGCTTGAGAAAGTGCAAAGGTTTGCAAAAAGACTAGTCCCAGAGCTAAGGGGTATGTCCTACGAGGAGAGGTTGTGGGAAATCGACCTTACAACACTGGAGGACAGGAGAGATAGGGGGGGCATGATAACGACATATAAAATACTGGGACGAATGGACAAGGTGGACAGAGATAGAATGTTCCAGAGATTGGACACAGTAACAAGGGGACACAGTTGGAAGTTGAAGACACAGATGAATCACAGGGATGTTGGGAAGTATTTCTTCAGTCACAGAGTAGTCAGGAAGTGGAATAGTTTGGGAAGCGATGTAGTGGAGGCAGGATCCATACATAGCTTTAAGCAGAGGCATGATAAAGCTCATGGTTCAGGGAGAGTGACCCAGTAGCGGCCAGTGAAGAGGCGGGGCGAGGAGCTGTGAATCGACCCCTGCAACCACAACTAGATGAGTACACACACACACACACACACACACACACACTAAAAGCATTAATGAATCTATTAGACAGGATTGGACAGCCCATTGAGTGTGTGTGTGTGTGTGTGTGTGTGTGTGTGTGTGTGTGTGTGTGTGTGTGTGTGTGTGTATGTGTGTGTGTGTGTGTGTGTGTGTGTGTGTGTGTGTGTGTGTGTGTGTGTGTGTGTGTGTGTGTGTTTACTTATTTGTGTTTGTTGGGGTCGAAATATTGCTTCTGGCTCCACTTCTTGGGTTTACCTGCCCGACATCTACTGACTGTTGCGTGCACTGAGTACATTATGTATTTAATCGGCGTGCACAAGACTAACCACAAATCCTGTAACTCATGTTTGCCAGCTGTAAGCAAGAAAACCAGAGCCATCTAGTGGTGGAATACGGCGTTAGATTGTCTGGTGATCGTTAGTTGTGCAGTGGCATTCTGACTTATCGGGGATGGGGGAGGGGGGGATGAAGGCACATATTCCACAAGTGCTTCACACTGAAACATTTCGCCTGCGCAGTAGACCTCATCAGTCGAGTACAGAGATGTGAGACATGAAGAGAGAGCGAAAGCAGTAGAGAGGTAAAGACGATGTGATCAATACTTCAGCCTTGAAGAGGTAGTTTGAGTTGGTCAGTCCCTCATTCTGGAGACGTGTTCAACTTCATAGTCTTGAACAGTGTGCAGCTGAAGCATAAGAATGGAACCTCACCTAAATGTTGCACATGTGTCTTACTTGTCGGTATTGTATACAATTATTACCTGGAGGTTATTCCGGGGGGGGGACTGGTTCGATAACCAGGACTGGTTCGATAACCAGGACTGGTTCGATTACCTGGTCTACGGAATCAGACTTCCAGGTAGTGTCACTGAAGAACATTGGGTAGAAGATTGAGACACTTATGCAGCATATGGGAATCTTTATTCAGGAAACGTTTCGCCACACAGTGGCTTCATCAGTCCAATACAAAGAGGAAGGCGTAAGGAGAGGAGGAGTATGAGGTAATCAGTCCCTCGGCCTGGAGTCGATGTGTTCAGTCCATCAATCTTGTAGAATGTACTGAATGGACTGAACACATCGACTCCAGGTTGAGGGACTGATTACCTCATTCTCCTCCTCTCCTTACGCCTTCCTCTTTGTATTGGACTGATGAAGCCACTGTGTGGCGAAACGTTTCCTGAATAAAGATTCCCATATGCTGCATAAGTGTCTCAATCTTCAACTTGTCGGTTTTTCAAACAATTCATCACAACATTGGGTAGCTTTAAAACTAGGTTGGATAGGCTCATGAGTGGGTGTGAGCTGAACCTGCGTACCATGGGCCAATAGACTTACTGGAGTGTTCAGTCTTGTGTGACTGTCTCAGCTGACATGTATCTCATTGTAACCTCTGTTTACCTTGTGATATTTTATATTCACTGACCCCTGAGTATACTACAAACTCTGATCATACAATAGAGCAAAAAAATCATGTGAGGGACCTAGGAGTGGTAATGTCTGAGGATCTCGCTTTCAAGGATCACAACAGTGCCAAGATCACAACTGCAAAGAAAATGATAGGATGGATAATGAGAACGTTCAAAACAAGAGATGCTAAGCCAGTGATGATCCTTTTCAAATCACTTGTTCTCTCTAGGCTGGAATACTGCTGTACATTAACATCTCCATTCAAAGCAGGTGAAATTACAGATCTAGAGAGTGTACAGAGATCCTTTACTGCACGTTGAAGTTTTGTCAAGCACCTTAACTACTGGGAACGCTTGGAAGCACTTGACTTGTACTCGTTGGAACGCAGGAGGGAGAGATATATCATAATCTACACTTGGAAAATCCTAGAAGGAATTGTCCCGAATCTGGTCACATAAATCTCTCCCTACGAAAGTAAAAGACTGGGCAGGCGGTGCAAAATACTCCCAGTGAAAAATAGGGGCGCCATTGGTACACTAAGAGAAAACACCATAAGTGTCCGGGGCCCAAGACTGTTCAACAGCCTCCCACCATGCATAAGGGGAATTACCAATAGGTCCCTGGCTGGCTTCAAGAGGGAGCTGGACAGATACTTAAAGTCGGTGCCGGATCAGCCGGGCTGTGGTTCGTACGTTGGACTACGTGCGGCCAGCAGTAACAGCCTGGTTGATCAGGCCCTCATCCATCGGGAGGTCTGGTCGTGGACTGGGTCGCGGGGGCGTTGATTCCCGGAATACCCTCCAGGCTGGCCTGGGGGAGGACCGTTACATAACGTAATGTAAGGGAAGTTCCTTGATGCTAGTGAGGGGCTCTTGATCTATGGAATTAGATCTGTCCTCCAATTCCCTGAATCAAATCTGTACTGTAGAAGGTTCGCCGGTCTTGTCCCGGTCTGGGCCTTTTCCAGATGGTGACCCGGCGGAATCAAGTCTGAATGCCTTCCAATCCCCCCCCCCCACAGGCGCTGTATAACCCATACGGATTTAGCACTCCCCATGATAATAATAATAATTTGCATTCAATGTTTATCATTATTAGTAGTTGTCTTGTGTTGAGAACGTTGTACATTTGTTAATATTGTTCTCGTGCATCAGGTCCTCTCCTCTCGAACAGCTGTTATTGTCTGTCCTTTTTCGTGTGTGAACTAGTCTATTTATAGTTGCAAAGGTCGATTAGGTTAGGTAAGATTTGTCAGGAAACAAGACAAGTGTTTCCTGACGCGGGTCTTAGTCATACGATGACCCGCAGCTGGAGCTTTTGGTTCTCTAACAGAGGCCTTCCTCTGGCTTACCGGTTCACCCCTTTAAAATTATGGTATGGTTTATGGTTATGATTATAACCGGAGTATAGCTATTTGTGCAAGGGTCGAGTCTCAGCCCCTGGCCCCCACTTCCCCCCTGGCCACTAATGGGGTCACACACACTGTTGGCTGCTTAAGCCCTGTCATACACTGTCTTAAAAATATATGTATGGATCTCGTCTCTACCACTTCGCTATCTAGGTTGTGATACCTCCTGACCTGACCACTTCCTTATTCATTTGTGTTTTTAACCTCCAGGTGTGACCTCGTGTACCTGAGACCCGTCTCCCAAAAAGACTCTTCCTGGCTATTCTGTCAATTCTTCTTATGGTATTTTGTACGTTTTAATCGTATCACCCCTAGTACTTTTGTATTCTGATGTCGTCAGGTTTAGTTCCTCTGACTTGTCCTTACAGCTCAGACCTCTCAACTCTGCGACTTGTCTTGTTACAAACCTTTGCGCTTTCTCCAGCTTCTTTACGTGCTTTACCAGATGCGGGTTACATACTGATGCTGTATATTCCAAGATGGGTTTGATATTTGCTGTGTATAAAGGTTCCTGAAGCACCCTTAAATTTGCCAGTTTCGCGTTTGCTTCAGTAGTTATTTGGTCGTTGTGTGTCTCAGTGTCTCTGAACTACGCTCACCCCAAGGTCCTTCTCTTTTAGGGAGGTTTGCAGCCTTTATTTCCCAAAATTGTACTCTATTTCCAGTCGTTTTTGCCCTTCCCTGATTTTCATAACTTTGTATTTGCTGGGGTTAAATGGTGATAGTCACTTGTCAGACCAAACCTGAAACTTGTCTAGATCCATTTGTAGCCTTTCCTGGTCTCCTCCCATTAGTTTCACGTTCTCTGCGAACGCTTTTTCGCATGTTGTTTACATGCATAAGAAACATGTACCCTTGTGGAACCCTAATCGTCACTCTCACCCATTCTGACACCTTTTTCCAGACAATAATTTTGTTTCCTTCCTATTAAGAATTTCACGATTCCTTGCTTTTACTGCCTGCTTCTCTAGCTTTTTTCCCTAGTCTTCTTACAATCCAAAAATATACAGGCCATCCACCCATAGAACACTTGTGTAGAATAGAGGATGTCTGTGGGTTAGGACAGATTAGTTAGTCATCCAGTCAAGCCATTATTGGAATTCAGCCTATGAAATCTGCGCGTACCATTTCTAGCTAACTGAATTCTTACCTGTAGTTCACACAGGGCAGCGTAGTAAGCCAGTTTCAGGCATAGTTGTATCTCCGGTGAGCTGGAGGCTGTGGTATGACCCTTCACACTACACAGCCCCAATAAAGTGCAAGAAATGCACATTTAATGATACTGCTAATGGGTACTTACTCTAGAGGAGTATTGGGGTATATGGCGCCTCTGTCGAGACACCTGAGATGGAAATAAGTCACTGACTTTTTTGGGTTATCCTAGGTTCTCTACACATATGCTGCTATGTATGATAATCTATGTAACTGTATTTGTGTATACCTGAATAAACTTACTTGTATCTGAGTCACTGATCTGCAGCCGCCTGGTAGCAGCAAGGAAGCCAATTATTGCCATGAAATGTTATCTAATTCATGGTGTAATGTGTTAATGAACGTCAAAGTACTTAATTGTTCTGGCCTAGTGTAGGGTAAGCGGCCCTGCAAGTAGGTAGTTGCTAATTCGGCTCTATTAGGCAGAGCTTCGTATACTCGCCTCTACACTTGCTACGTTTTCTTTTTTGTGACCAGTATGGGTAGGCAGCCGGCACTCGTTGGAGGTTGGTACAAGAGCCCACTGGTGTCAGTTTGTGTAGGCTGTGAAAGTAATTGTAGATACTAAGCTAAATTATTCTATATCTAACTCTAATTTAACTTAGATATGTATTGGTGTATAATACATTAGCCTATGGAGGCTTCATTACTAGATTAGTCTTACAAATTAAGAGTGGATAAGGAAATGTGGCGCCCTCAGACGTAGGTATATGTGCGTCCACTGCTCGTCACCCCCTCCTTTCCCGTCTACTCAGGGGGTCTAAAGGTTCGGAAAATCAGCAGACTCCCTGATTTCCCACAACACTAGCAAATTTGTGAAACACGATTTGCCATCTAAAACCGTGTTGGGTGTGGTTTATGAAGCCGCTCCTTTCCAGGTGCTTCAGCACTCTTTTTTCTGATAACCTCTATAACCTTTCATATTATGTATGACAGTAACACTGGACTAAACTTTAATGCTACCTATCTGTCCACTTTTTTAAATACTCATGAAACTACGTATAGAGTGGGTACACCTTCACCACATCCACTCACAGTTCATTCCACTTCCCTACCATCCTGAGACTGAAAAAGTACATCCTAATGTTCCTGTGACTCATCTGTGTTTTTAACATCCATCTATGTCTCCTTGTACCTGGTCCTCACATTGTAAAAAGTCTGTTCTCATTATCCATATCAATTCATCAGAGTATTTTGTACGTCATAATCATCTGCTTGCCTCTCCTACTCTCTTCCAGGATCTTCAAGTTCAGTTCCTTTAGTCTCTCCTTGCATTGTAACTCCTTTTACCACAAATTAACTGTGTTGGGGTTTATGTCTGAATAATGGTTAAGTATCGGCACGAATTTAAATTATCTTAACGTCGCCACTGGCAGATATTAATAACATGGAATTTGCCCGTGAAGAAGTGAAAGTGTTTCAACAATTGGTTTTATTCATTGGGGAGGATCGAAAATTTACTTACCTGTGCAGTTTATATTAGTGGATAACTTTGTGGATAGTATGGATTCAACAGTTTATACATTTCTAGTGGATCATACACACGAGTCTGAAGTATCTATGTTGGCTGATACATTCGAAGCTGAGCGGGAATTAAACGAGAGAATGAACAAATAATTTTTACGCGACCCTGCTCAGGTTTTGAGAAAGATTATCAAAGAAAATATATTTTTCTGGTGTGTCTGGCGTTGCGGACAAACAACAGATATTACATTTCTAGAGGGAACAGCCACAAATGACGAACAAAGATCGCCAGGGTTAAGCATTTGAACGCATTAGATGTAAATACTGTACTTGAAGAGGTCATGTGGTTGTTGACTGACCGGTACACTAGCACGTGTTACAGTATTAAGTCATAAATTAGGTCACGTATGAAGAGTGAGACATCAATATTCCCAGCTGCACCAGGTCACTACAATTTTTGACCCCGTCAGGTTTGTACCACTTGTTGCAACACTGATTGCTCACGGATAAACTGCATGATAGTCTGCCCATGGCGACGTTTATATCACTAAACTCTCTGAGGTACTTACCTAGTATATACTCGTAAGCTCTCAACACAATTTGACTGCATCATAATTTATGTAAACTTTGACATACAAGTTGTATATTCTTCAACTTTACCATGTAATGTTGTATAAATTAGTGCAGCCCATTTTTTTTTTTGGGGGGGGGGCAGACAAAGCTTGAGTCTGATCTTCAGACACTTCAGTAAAATATCAGAGTCTCGGCTTGACTAATACATGATACCAGCGACAGACTTTTGCGAGTTGAATCATTCATGTTCATTACGACACTCTCTCCTCACCTTCTATCATATTGCTCAATAACAAGTGCCCGCTGTTCTTTGGTGGTTTGCAAATTATTTTTTGCCAGTTCAGATGCCAAACCCAATGAGGATAAGCCTTCTCCCTGCCCTTGTATAATGCCTGCCACATTTTCTACAAGGCTACGATCACGAGTGCTCTACACACTGTTAACCATACTAGAAAGAGTCGTCAGCGCGGCAGAATCGAGTCGGTTGTGTATGAAATAGAAATTCTTCAGCTGTTAGCCCTCACCTTTAAATGATCACATTAACACGCGGTGCACGGCAACAACGCTGAAGCGATATCTTAGGCATACGGAATCAGAGATGTCACCGACCAGCTGGCAAAAATAACTACGAGATTGTGGTTTGTTTTGCATGCTTCGAATAAATGCGTACGTACTTTTTTCACACAAAAAACTTTGCGTCCTTCAAGCTCATGTGATATAGCGGTTCATGTGATATGGCGAAGTTCATAATCGGTTTGATGTTTACTTCTAGATATTTATTGTTAGTTGATCCCTTTATTCTGTCACCTTCCTGTCTGTAGTCTGTCAGTTCTTCAATTCCCTTCGCCAAATTTCATGATTCCACTTTTGTAGATGAATGGTTCAGAGAACCGACATGTTGATAAATTAGACACATGTGCAACTCTTGGGTATCTATATTGAGGAAACGTTTCGCCACACAGTGGCTTCATCAGTCCATACGTAGGAGAAACTTGAAGAACAGGAGGAGAATGAGGTAATCAGTCCCTCAACCTTGAGTCGATGTGTTCAGTCCATCAATCTTTTCAAGATTGATGGACTGAACACATCGACTCAAGGTTGAGGGACTGATTACCTCATTCTCCTCCTGTTCTTCAAGTTTCTCCTACGTATGGACTGATGAAGCCACTGTGTGGCGAAACGTTTCCTCAATAAAGATACCCAAGAGTTGCACATGTGTCTAATTTATTAATGATTCCACTTGTTTGAATTGAACTATAGCATTTCCTTGCTTGACCACTCTATAATTTTTCATCATCTGCAAACAAAGATACATAACATTCAGTCCTATCTGATGCGTATAAACAGTAGCGACCTTAGTACTGATCCTTGAGAGACACCACTTTTTACCTTAATACAACATGACATTGACTACTGTACTGTGTCTCCTCTTTCTTTTCTGTCTCAGATCCGTTATATGAGTTTTCCTTTTGTCACTGTTCGTTGTTCCAGCTTGTGGAACAATCCTTGTTCAGTCAGAGACTCTGTCAAATGTTTTTTTTTCTTGTTTTTCTCTTTTTGTTTTGCAGTCCAGGAAAATACACTCTGTTCTTCGTTGCCTTTCTTGTTTCATCTCAGTGACTCTGTCACAGGATTCCGACAGGCTGATTAGTGGTTACTTCTCACTGCACCTCAGAGGTTGCTACTTACTGCACCTCAGTGGTTGCTTCTTACTGCACCTCAGTCAGTGGTTGTTTCTTACTGCACCTCAGTCAGTGGTTGTTTCTTACTGCACCTCAGTCAGTGGTTACTTCTTACTGCACCTCAGTCAGTGGTTGTTTCTTACTACACCTCAGTCAGTGGTTGCTTCTTACTGCACCTCAGTCAGTGGTTGCTTCTTACTGCACCTCAGTCAGTGGTTGCTTCTTACTGCACCTCAGTCAGTGGTTGCTTCTTACTGCACCTCAGTCAGTGGTTGCTTCTTACTACACCTCAGTCAGTGGTTGTTTCTTACTGCACCTCAGTCAGTGGTTGCTTCTTACTACACCTCAGTCAGTGGTTGCTTCTTACTGCACCTCAGTCAGTGGTTGCTTCTTACTGCACCTCAGTCAGTGGTTGCTTCTTAGTACACCTCAGTCAGTGGTTGCTTCTTACTGCACCTCAGTCAGTGGTTGCTTCTTACTGCACCTCAGTCAGTGGTTGCTTCTTACTGCACCTCAGTCAGTGGTTGCTTCTTACTGCACTTCAGTCAGTATGTAGACAGCCTGTACTGTCTGCACAGACAGCCCATGCTGTCTGCCAGCTTAGTTCATATTTTGCGCCATGCTGGTGCTGCCACCTATAGGCGTTGCCACTTCAGCCTGCCTGCCCTTGCCTCGCTCTCACTCACACAGCGGCGGAGCAGCAAGACACAAGGCCTACTAGTAGCTCTCTCTCATGGGATGGCCCTTCCCGGGCCATGGGCACAACACAAGCCTGTGTACCCAGCATGACTTAATAAACTAAGAAGCCTCCGAAGAAGACATATATCATTTGAACCTCGCTACCATACTACCAAACAAATAATCCCATTAAACATTGGTAGCAGCGGTGGTCACAGCAGTTGTTTGCCCAGAGAGAGGAAGGAAGAGGTATGAAGTCATCTTCACTTCATCATCCCATACAACAAGCATCTGTCTCTCAACAAGTTATCCTGATGTCGTGTCTGCACGTTTGAGAACCCAGACACAGGTACATGCAGGATCCAGCCGAAATTTGCCGAAATTCTCCGAGAATTGTAAGTGACCCCACGCTACAGCGTCCCACGCTGTTTCTCAAGTCACATGTTCAGTGTCACTTGTATGTTGCTGTTGTTGTTCAGCTCAGCAAAGCTGTTTCAGCAAGCCAGAGGTGAGTTTTGTGGCGATTTCTGCGTCCAGTGTGAGTTCTCCATGTGTTTGTGGGAGGAGGAAGAGGCCGCTCCTTGCCTCTCCCTGCTGTACTCTCACACCTCACCAGCCTACCATACACCACTCACCACTACTCACTCCCTCTGCTGTGTTTTCTGCTATTTTTCGTGTGATTCATTGCCAGAGCTGTGTATCCGAGTGCCCGAGGCCACTCGAAGCTACGTGGATCAGCATGCCACGTAGATCACGACGCCACGTGGATCCCGACGCCACGTTGGATGTGGGCGATGTCACGTGGATCTACCAGGCACGTGAGTTACCAGATGTCCCAGGCCTCATGCTGTGGTCTGCTGCCTGCATCACATCGACGTCACCCATGATGCTGGCCGACTTCATGACCTTCATGACGTCATGATGTCTGCTGACGTCACCTCACGATGTCTGCCTGACGTCACCTCGAGATGTCTGCTGACGTCACAGTGCTGCTGACGTCATCACGCCTGACATCACATGATGTCACCATCGAGTGTTCAGTAATTATTAAAATATTGTCGAGAAGACTAAGAGAAGATATATGTCATGTGTTAATTCCTCTCAGTCAGTGTTCTCACATTTTAGTATATGTCTTAGTGTCAGTTTTATGCACAGAAAAGCATCATTTGCTAGTTTAAGCCATGTTGTACCGCATGTACCGCGGGTGTGTTTAAAGTTTCCATGTGTCCAGTGAGGTCTGAGCCAGCACCACTGTGCTAAGTCACCCGATGTGACCAGTGCATATGACAGCTGATGTCAAGACAGCCCCGAGTGACCGAGCCCTCTTGTACAGAAAGCTTTTATGCTCGTCGCTCATGACGTTCTGCAGAATCATACCTGCTACGATTCCCATCGAGATTTGTTTCACTTCCCCTCCAGACAGTCAGAGTGCAGTTATATGTAGAGAAACAAGTCTGGGGACGCTTAGACTAACCTCTGCTATAACTCCAACTGCCGAGAGAATGATACTCGCCAAGCCGCAGTTAGCCAATGTCGGCAGGTGCTGTGTCAGCCTCGTGTCACAAGCTTCAGTGAGCAGCCTGCACAAAGATGTCACTTTGACTGCTAGCTCGCTCACTGCAGTCTGATGTATGATGTTACGACTCCCAGATGTTTCGCCCAGTTGTCTCTGCCACGACTCGCTCCACAACTCGCTCCGCGCTCGCCGGCAGTGACAGCCCAGCGACAGTCGAGAAGTTTCCTCCTGAGTCACTTGCCAGAAGTCCTGCCCAGTTGCCGAGTTTTATCGACGCCTCGAGTTCACTCGAGGGCACCAGCATGTCATGCCCCAGGTTGAGTGAAACCTGCAGCGACTCCTACGATGACTGCTTCACCGTTCCAGAGGAGACCATAACCTGTTACGTCACAGCTCAGCCGCAGCAATGTCTCCTGTGTTGCAGTATCTGTCCAGATGCAGGAAGACGTGCAGTGATGCCCTTCGATGCTCACTGCCTATTACCACGATGTTTAGCACACCCCACATGTTTTTTTCTTCCCTCCCTGTAGAAAGTTTTTTTCCATGTTCATATGTATATATATGTTTTTATTTTGTGTTCTGTGCCCTGTTCCTACGAGAGAGAGATCGAGTTCCTTTTACCACCAGTATTGTCACGTCGGGACGATGCACAGTAGGTGGCCGAGCATATGTAGACAGCCTGTACTGTCTGCACAGACAGCCCATGCTGTCTGCCAGCTTAGTTCATATTTCACGCCATGCTGGTGCTGCCACCTATAGGCGTTGCCACTTCAGCCTGCCTGCCCTTGCCTCATTCTCACTCACACAGCGGCCTAGCAGCAAGTCACAAGTACTAGTAGCTCTCGTGGGATGGCCCTTCCCGGGCCATGGGCACAAACACACAAGCCTGTGTACCCACCACGACTTAACAATAAGTAAGAAGCCTCCGAAGATGTATCATTTACTCCCCGCTACCATACCAAACAAATAATCCCTTCGTTATAAGTGGTTGCTTCTTACTGCACCTCAGTCAGTGGTTGCTTCTTACTACACCTCAGTCAGTGGTTGCTTCTTACTACACCTCAGTCAGTGGTTGTTTCTTACTGTGCCTCAGTCAGTGGTTGCTTCTTACTGCACCTCAGTCAGTGGTTGCTTCTTACTGCACCTCAGTCAGTGGCTGCTTCTTACTGCACATCAGTCAGTGGTTGCTTCTTACTACACCTCAGTCAGTGGTTGCTTCTTACTACACCTCAGTCAGTGGTTGCTTCTTACTGCACCTCAGTCAGTGGTTGCTTCTTACTACACCTCAGTCAGTGGTTGCTTCTTACTGCACCTCAGTCAGTGGTTGTTTCTTACTGCACCTCAGTCAGTGGTTGTTTCTTACTGCACCTCGGTCAGTGGTTGCTTCTTACTACACCTCAGTCAGTGGTTGCTTCTTACTGCACCTCAGTCAGTGGTTGTTTCTTACTACACCTCAGTCAGTGGTTGCTTCTTACTACACCTCAGTCAGTGGTTGTTTCTTACTGTGCCTCAGTCAGTGGTTGCTTCTTACTGCACCTCAGTCAGTGGTTGCTTCTTACTGCACCTCAGTCAGTGGCTGCTTCTTACTGCACATCAGTCAGTGGTTGCTTCTTACTACACCTCAGTCAGTGGTTGCTTCTTACTACACCTCAGTCAGTGGTTGCTTCTTACTGCACCTCAGTCAGTGGTTGCTTCTTACTACACCTCAGTCAGTGGTTGCTTCTTACTGCACCTCAGTCAGTGGTTGTTTCTTACTGCACCTCAGTCAGTGGTTGTTTCTTACTGCACCTCGGTCAGTGGTTGCTTCTTACTACACCTCAGTCAGTGGTTGCTTCTTACTGCACCTCAGTCAGTGGTTGTTTCTTACTACACCTCAGTCAGTGGTTGTTTCTTACTGCACCTCAGTCAGTGGTTGCTTCTTACTGCACCTCAGTCAGTGGTTGCTTCTTACTGCACCTCAGAGGTTACTTCTTACTGCACCTCAGAGGTTACTTCTTACTGCACCTCAGAGGTTACTTCTTACTGCACCTCAGTCAGTGGTTGCTTCTTACTGCGCCTCAGTCAGTGGTTGTTCCTCGTCGCACCCAAGCCATGCTCCCGCAACCAGCCACTGCAACCATACACTGCAATCAGTCACTACAACCAGTCACTGCACCTAGTCACTGCAAACAGTCACTGCAACCAGGCACTGCAACCCGCCACTGCTTCATCATACCACCAAAACTCGAGTCAGGTGATTTTCCCTGACGAATGGAACAATAACAATGAAAGGTTTGAGGACGTGTTGGAGAAACCAGCGACTCAGTGTGAACCTGGTCAATAGTGAGCGTGGCGGCGCACTGCTTACATTCCTGGGCCATGTGGTAGGTCGGGGAACGTGGCACCGATCAATGCCATGGAGGGTGGATGTAAGAGTGGCCGGCCCCGCGGAACACCCAGGGCACACAAGGTAGTGGAATTATAATCATAGTTTTTAAAGGGGTGGTAAGCCAGTGGAAGACCTCGGTCAGATGGCCAAAAGCTCCATCTACCGGTCATCATAAGACACTTGTCCTGTTTCCTGACGAACATTACTTAAATACTCAGACATGCTAGTGACTTTCTTTGTCCTTAACAGTGTCTTATATAATTCTCACATTGTATATTAAGCAAAGGAATAAATATTTGTATTTACAACCTAACCTAACCCAGGGTTAACCAGCAAGGCTAAGCCCAATTTCAGAGACATTTTTTTTGATCAGTGTGTCCGTGTTGCAAGCGCATACATCCCAAAGTGGTCCGTCATAGGCGTCAATGTTTGTGATATTAGGCATGGAAATGTGTTGCTTCAGGAGGGTGATTACGGTGTGTTGCAACCTACCATATTTTTAACCGAGGTGTAAATAGTACCAGGATAACTGGGCTGCCACTGAAAAGGCATCTCTCTCCCTTGGTTGTTGCTGGTGCAGCAGTGACAGGAAGACCTCAGGTCAATATGGTGCAACATTCTCGTCTACACTGGTCACACACCAATATAGAACTAAAAATAACATCTTAGTGCCTAATACAATGACAGTTGGTATTACTGGAGTTTACCTGGAGAGAGTTCCGGGGGTCAACGCCCCCGCGGCCCGGTCTGTGACCAGGCCTTCTGGTGGATCAGAGCCTGATCAACTTACTGCCACACATGTTGGTATTACCACCACATATGTTGGTATTATTACCAGGTAATGTGTAGCTTTTACTACCATATATGTAGCGATTAATACCACTTAATACGTTCCATTGTTATGAACGGTATACAATGATGACAAGTGGACGAGTAAGACTTACAATACTTTCTTATGTTTATGAGGAAAGGTTTCATCTCCGTAGCTGGCTTCTTCAGGCGATTATAACAGTAGAAGTGGAGATGCAATTTTGAGGTCGTCAGTCCCTCAGCCTTGATAAAAACTGGTCAGTCCCTTAGCCTAAAGCAGAGGCATTAACCAGAAACTTGAAGATTGGAGCCTGAGCTGTAGCAGCTGGAGACGACGAAACATGTGAGCGGGGCCCACTAGTTTTAGTAGGTCATTCTAAACAGTTATTAGAAATAGTCTGAGAAGACTCTGTTGACAGTGTTGCTGTGGTGTCACGGTGCCAAAACAGCACAGTGTTGCTGTCGTGTCATGGTGCCAAGACACCACAGTGTTACTGTGGTACCACAGTGCCAAGATACTACAGTGTTACTGTGATACCACAGTGCCAACACACCACAGTATTGCTGTGGTGCCACAGTTCCAAGACACCACAGTCTTACTGTGGTACCACAGCGCCAAGACAGCACAGTGTTGCTGTGGTACCACAGTGCCAAGACACAACAATGTTGCTGTTGTACCACAGTGCCAAGACAGCACAGTGTTGCTGCGGTAACACAGTACCAAGACACGACAATGTTGCTGTGGTACCACAGTGCCAAGACACAACAATGTTGCTGTTGTAAACAGTGCCAACACAGCACTGTGTTGCTGTGGTACCACAGTACCAAGACACAACTATGTTGTTGTGGTACCACAGTGCCAAGACACAACAGTGTTGCTGTGGTACCACAGTGCCAAGACAGCACAGTGTTGATGTGGTACCACAGTGCCAAGACACATCTATGTTGCTATGGTACCACAGTGCCAAAACACAACAATGTTGCTGCGGTAACACAGTACCAAGACACGACAATGTTGCTGTGGTATCACAATGCCAAGACACGACAATGTTGCTGTGGTACCACAGTGCCAAGACACGACAATGTTTTTGTGGTACCACAGTGCGAAGACACAGCAATGTTGCTGTGGTACCACAGTGCCAAGACACGACAATGTTGCTGTGGTACCACAGTGTCAAGACACAACAATGTTGCTGTGGTACCACAGTGTCAAGACACAACAATGTTGCTGTGGTACCACAGTGTCAAGACACAACAATGTTGCTGTGGTACCACAGTGTCAAGACAACAATGTTGCTGTGGTACCACAGTGTCAAGACACAACAATGTTACTGTGGTACCACAGTGTCAAGACAACAATGTTGCTGTGGTACCACAGTGTCAAGACACAACAATGTTGCTGTGGTACCACAGTGTCAAGACACAACAATGTTGCTGTGGTACCACAGTGTCAAGACAACAATGTTGCTGTGGTACCACAGTGTCAAGACACAACAATGTTGCTGTGGTACCACAGTGTCAAGACACAACAATGTTACTGTGGTACCACAGTGTCAAGACAACAATGTTGCTGTGGTACCACAGTGTCAAGACACAACAATGTTGCTGTGGTACCACAGTGTCAAGACACAACAATGTTGCTGTGGTACCACAGTGTCAAGACAACAATGTTGCTATGGTACCACAGTGTCAAGACACAACAATGTTGCTGTGGTACCACAGTGTCAAGACACAACAATGTTGCTGTGGTACCACAGTGTCAAGACAACAATGTTGCTGTGGTACCACAGTGTCAAGACACAACAATGTTGCTGTGGTACCACAGTGTCAAGACAACAATGTTGCTGTGGTACCACAGTGTCAAGACACAACAATGTTGCTGTGGTACCACAGTGTCAAGACAACAATGTTGCTGTGGTACCACAGTGTCAAGACAACAATGTTGCTGTGGTACCACAGTGTCAAGACAACAATGTTGCTGTGGTACCACAGTGTCAAGACAACAATGTTGCTGTGGTACCACAGTGCCAAGACATCACAGTGCTGCTGTGTCAGTCACTTATCATGTAAGTGATGTACAGTATCGACAAAATGTATAAGTGTTTAGCATGATTTACCTCCGCTAATAGACTAGTGGGCCCCGCCCACCTCTGACTTCATCTCCAGCTGCTACACCTCGTTTCTAGCTCAAGTATACAAGTCTCTAACCTCAGGCTAAAAGACTGACTGCTCTCTATCAGAGATAAAGGACTGATCGCCTCAAAATTACCTCTCCATTTATTCTGTCTCCAGTTTTATATTTAACTGAAGAAGACTGCTGCGCAGACGAAACGTTTCAACGCTGAAGATACTTGTGTATTAATCAACCACATAATACATTGGTATTACTAACACATATATTGATATTACTTTAGATAGGGCATCCTACATAAGGTTAGCCTTTAAAATGAGCTGAGGTAGAATAATATCACTTAGCTTACAGATGAGCTAAGAGAGACTCTCAGTTGAAACAGGATAACTATCGTTAGCCTGTAAATGAGGTGAGCTAGGATAATAGCTGGGCAGTTATTGAGATCAGTTTCTGGTGTGAGCTTGTCGACACTTCGCTCATTAAAATGTCCAATATAGCCGGGTTATGCTACTTATTTTATTGTATGCAGTGATAAGCACTGCAACCTAAGGGAACCCAGCCTAAAATACCATAACGTAACTTAATCTTATTCTGCCGTCGGTAGGTATGAGAATGGCGCAACTTTGTTATTGGGCAGGCGTGTTACACGATTTGCATACTAACCGTTGACTTGCCCTGAAACTCCTAGGACAATGTTATTTTTGTGTAGAGTTTTGCCAGACTTAATAACACCTTACAGAGTGTGTTCTCTCCTCGCCAGGTGTGTCTGGCCAACTACTGTTGTTAGGTTAGGTTAGGTAAGGTTCGTCAGGAAACAGGACGAATGTTTCCTGACGCGGGTCTTAGTCAGATGATGACCCGCCTAACTACTGTTGTTTACCTTCCAACGGAGTATCTGGTAGTAAGGATGACGTTACTTGATTTCCTGAGCGGCGATATTACACTTCAAACTGGAGCCCAACACTGGCATTGATTATATTAAAACGAAGGCATTCACCACCACCGCCACTTCCTCCTCCTCCTTCCTTCCCTCAGGTAGAGATCGAACCCGGGTCACGGAAGTAGACCCAGGAAGTAGAGGTAGTAGAGAGAGTCTAGTAAACATTGTTTTTTTCTTTTTAAATAGTTATACAGGAACGTAATAAAGTTAATGAGAGATATTTGTACTTACTAAATATCCCCAGAGAATAATTCTTCCATACATTAACCTCACTACACACAATACTCTCAACACTACACACAATACACTCTCAACACTACACACAATACACTCTCAACACTACACACAATACACTCTCAACACTACACACAATACTCTCAACACTACACACAATACTCTCAACACTACACACAATACTCTCTCAACACTACACACAATACTCTCTCAACACTACACACAATACTCTCTCAACACTACACACAATACTACACACAATACTCTCTCAACACTACACACAATACTCTCAACACTACACACAATACTCTCTCAACACTACACACAATACACTCTCAACACTACACACAATACTCTCTCAACACTACACACAATACTCTCAACACTACACACAATACACTCTCAACACTACACACAATACTCTCTCAACACTACACACAATACTCTCAACACTACACACAATACTCTCTCAACACTACACACAATACTCTCTCAACACTACACACAATACACTCTCAACACTACATATAACACACTCACAGCACTACACACAATACTACACACAATACACTCACAACACTACACACAATACTGCATACAATACACTCTCAACACTACACATAACACTCTCAACACTACACACAACATACTCACAACACTACACACAACATACTCACAACACTACACACAACACTACACGCAAAACACTCATTACACACTCCCAACACAAAACGCTTCCAACACCACATACACAACACACCTCAACACTAAGCAGAAAAAAAATTAGTGAGAAAATGGAAGTAGAAGAGGCAAAACCAGACTATTGAAGAAGAGACTCTGAAGGCATGAGAAATATCGAGAAAGACGAGTACTAGGAAAGGTAAGTGCAGGGCAAGACAACCCCAGGAGATGATGGAAATACTAGACAAACAGTGTAGAAAAACAAAGAAAAGATTCATATCAGACAAGAGAGAGGACAAGCAAAACGAGAGAGAGACCGTGATTCAACCAGGCCTATAGGAAGACCAAAGCAAAAGTCGAAAGAATGCGACAGGAATATAGATCATCGAGGAGAGAGATATACACAGAAGTGTCTCAGTGCATATACTCAAGAATATCTTTCGATGTATATACACAGCAGAGGAACAGACTCTCAAGAATTTCTTTAGGTCCTCCACACTCAGTAAATCAAATTTCTTTCAAATTTACACATTCTTTATTTTATATTAAGTTAAATAATCTTAAAATAAGTCATATTTAACAATAATAATCCTAAAATAAGTCGCAGTTAACACATCTGGGAGAGAAGAAAACAGTGAGCAAACTATTGAAGAATAGCGGGCTTTTGTTAATGAGGAATACGATAAAGAGAATGAGAGGGGAAGACTTTCGTAATGAATCTGGTCAACGATTCGACTTGCAGAAGTCTGTGTAATTGGTACCATGCATTACTGAGGCCGAGCCTGATATACTTTATAGAAATGTTTGAAAATCAGGTTCGTCAAAAAAAAAAAATCAGAGAATATTTGGTTGCACTAGTTTATATAGCATTACATGGTAAAGTCCACGAGTATACAACTTGTGTCAGATGAAGATTACATAAATTATGATCTAGTCAGACTATGAGACTTACGAGTGTATATTAACTGGAGCTCTTTGGAACACAAGTGTTCCTCTCCCCTCCGTAGCTGAAGCTCTCTGGAACACCACAAGTATTTCCTTCCGTAGCTGAAGCTCTCTGGAACACCACAAGTGTTTCCCTCCGTAGCTGAAGCTCTCTGGAACACCACAAGTGTTTCCCTCCGTAGCTGAAGCTCTCTGGAACACCACAAGTGTTTCCCTCCGTAGCTGAAGCTCTCTGGAACACCACAAGTGTTTCCCTCCGTAGCTGAAGCTCTCTGGAACACCACAAGTGTTTCCCTCCGTAGCTGAAGTTCTGGAACACCACAAGTGTTTCCCTCCGTAGCTGGAGCTCTCTGGAACACCACAAGTGTTCCCACCGTGACTGGAGCCGCTGCGGGGATGGAGGGACACGTCGCCTCCTGCTGTGCTCAACTCATCTTCAACAAAAACTTTGCCGGCCTGGCTCTCGCTCGCCAAATCCTTGTTTAATGGCATTGGACTCTCCATCTTATTCTCTGGTCTCCACTCTTCAGAGGGCACGTACATTTCCAGCTCAAATTTATTTATTGAAACAGCGTGAACTCCTTCTATGTTCTCCTCTGATGAAGCCAAGACTGATCGTTATTTTGCCAAGGGTGGCTGCTGTACTCACCTAGTTGTACTCACCTAGTTGAGGTTGCGGGGGTCGAGTCCGAGCTCCTGGCCCCGCCTCTTCACTGATCGCTACTAGGTCACTCTCCCTGAGCCGTGAGCTTTATCATACCTCTGCTTAAAGCTATGTATGGATCCTGCCTCCACTACATCGCTTCCCAAACTATTCCACTTACTGACTACTCTGTGGCTGAAGAAATACTTCCTAACATCCCTGTGATTCATCTGTGTCTTCAACTTCCAACTGTGTCCCCTTGTTACTGTGTCCAATCTCTGGAACATCCTGTCTTTGTCCACCTTGTCAATTCCTCTCAGTATTTTGTATGTCGTTATCATGTCCCCCCTATCTCTCCTGTCCTCCAGTGTCGTCAGGTTGATTTCCCTTAACCTCTCCTCGTAGGACATACCTCTTAGCTCTGGGACTAGTCTTGTTGCAAACCTTTGCACTTTCTCTAGTTTCTTTACGTGCTTGGCTACCTGGAGGTTATTCCGGGGATCAACGCCCCCGCGGCCCGGTCCACGACCAGGCCTCCCGATGGATCAGGGCCTGATCAACTAGGCTGTTACTGCTGGCCGCACGCAGTCCGACGTACGAGCCACAGCCCGGCTGATCCGGCACCGACTTTAGGTATCTGTCCAGCTCTCTCTTGAAGGCAGCCAGGGCTAGGTGTGGGTTCCAAACTGGTGCCGCATACTCCAATATGGACCTAACGTACACGGTGTACAGGGTCCTGAACGATTCCTTATTAAGATGTCGGAATGCTGTTCTGAGGTTTGCTAGGCGCCCATATGCTGCAGCAGTTATTTGATTGATGTGCGCTTCAGGAGATGTGCCTGGTGTTATACTCACCCCAAGATCTTTTTCCTTGAGTGAGGTTTGTAGTCTCTGGCCCCCTAGACTGTACTCCGTCTGCGGTCTTCTTTGCCCTTCCCCAATCTTCATGACTTTGCACTTGGTGGGATTGAGCTCCAGGAGCCAATTGCTGGACCAGGTCTGCAGCCTGTCCAGATCCCTTTGTAGTTCTGCCTGGTCTTCGATCGAGTGAATTCTTCTCATCAACTTCACGTCATCTGCAAACAGGGACACCTCAGAGTCTATTCCTTCCGTCATGTCGTTCACAAATACCAGAAACAGCACTGGTCCTAGGACTGACCCCTGTGGGACCCCGCTGGTCACAGGCGCCCACTCTGACACCTCGCCACGTACCATGACTCGCTGCTGTCTTCCTGACAAGTATTCCCTGATCCATTGTAGTGCCTTCCCTGTTATCCCTGCTTGGCCCTCCAGTTTTTGCACCAATCTCTGGTGTGGAACTGTGTCAAACGCCTTCTTGCAGTGTGTGTGTGTGTGTGTGTGTGTGTGTGTGTGTGTGTGTACTCACCTAGTTATGGTTGCAGGATGCTATTCACAGCTCCTAGCCCCGACTGTGTGTGGGGGTCACCTATTTATGTTTACCTTAGCTCTTGGCCCCGCCTTTTAAGCTTCATCGACCGGCATTACTATTTTTGACCTTTTGAGCCCTATCATATCTCACCTTAAGACTGTGTATACGTAGTTCGTTTTCACTTCCACGTTGACTTCATTCCACTTCCTCATTACCCGAGTTTAGAAATGTACCTTCTAACATCCCTATGAATGACTCATCCGGAAACAAGGGGAGGGGTATTCTAGGTAATTTACACTTATGTTACTATGTGTAAAAATACCACAGTGAAAATAGGAAACAAAACCTTGCATGTGTTCACGCATATATCTTCAGAGGAATAGGAAGATGAGGCAAGTTTAACACATTTTAAATGTTAAATGCTCAGGCTTTATTTCCTATAATCACTGTGGTGTTTTTATTTTGCAACCACGCGTTTTATTGTGATGTCTTCCATGTTACTATGTATGATAATTGTACTTATGTGTACCTGTACCTTAATAAACTTATTTTTTAAATTTAGCACGTTTTTATCACATCTTCCTTCATTGCTCTTCCCATTAAGGTCGTCAAACTTTGTTTCTGCACCCTCTCACAGTACTCTCCTCTCGGTTCTAGGACTACCCTCGTTGCAGATCTTTGGACCCTTTTTTGCTAGACCAGCATATGCTAGTAGCGGATATGCTGCTGAAGTTTAACGATTAATGTGCACCTGCTAATGTGTTTGGTGTGGTCCCAGGTTCTTCCTTTTTACTGATGTTTGCTCTGTGTTGTGTCTGGTTTTCTTCATCTCCAACTTGCACGATTATGGTTCAGCCTATCTTGATCTTCCTGGCTCATGTCTCTGTCTTCTCAGGTTTTTATCTTTGCCATTAGTTTAGTATCATCGGTAAGCAGAGATACACAAGACTAGATTTCGTAAGTCTGTATATGTGCAGTCACCAATTTGTGGTTGCAGTGGTCGACTTTCAACTCCCTCCTAGCCTCGTAGGCCCCGTCATACTTATTCTTTAAACTATGATATGAAGCCAGCATCCACCACTTCATCGTCCAGATTAATTGGCTTCCTGACCATAGTGCCTGGAGTCTACCTGAAGGGTGTGTTCCGAGGGTCAAACTGTTGAAAAGTTGTCTCAGTGCACTCATAGCATCCCTGCTTTTCATTGCGAACATTTTACACCGTCTGCCGAGCTTCTTGCTTTCGTAGGGAGTAATTTCTCTGTGAAGATTTGGGATCAGTCCCTCTAGTCTAGGAGTTTACAGGTATACATTATGGTGTATCTTTCTCCCCTTCAATCCAAGGAGTACATCTAAGTCAGCTTCAAATATTCCCAGTAATTTAGGTGTTTCATTAAACTTGTAGGTGCAGTTAAGGTTCTGTGTATATTCTCTGGATCTTCAATATCGCCTGCCTTAAACGGAGCTGTTGGTCTACAGCAATATTTCAGCCTAGTGACTTAAAGAGGATCATCATTGGCTTGACATATCTTGTTTTGAAAGTTCTCGTTATTCATCCTATTATTTTCCTCCGAGTTGTGAGGATACTGTTGAGAGCCTTGAAAGTGAGATCCTCTGACATCATCACTCGTAAGTCTGTAATGTTAGTTTTTTCTTCTACCAAGCGTTCAGAACTGGTTTTAAACTCTGTTGTAGCTTTTATTCCCTGAAATTTGTCCTCACTGAACATCTTATTTTCTGTGGCCCACTGGAAGACTTAGTTTATATGTTCTTGGATATTCTCAGTGTCCTCTATGGATGCCGCTCTCATGCACATTGTAGTATCATCTACAAAAGATGATATGGTGGCATGATTTATGCCCCTGTCTATGTCGGATATAATGAGAAAGAGGATGGGGGCGAGTATTGCGCCTTGGGAAACATCTTATCACTGTAGCAGCCTCTGACTTGGAGTAACTCTGTATATACTACAACTGCATTTTTTTGTCTTCCAGTGCATCCAAAAACCATGTTCTAGTGGTTCAGTAGTTGCAAGAGGCAGGAAAGATGTGTTCTAAACCCATGATGTTTTGGGTTGTGCAAATTTTGAGCATCCCTGTGGTTAGCGATATTGCTTCTTAAAACCCTTTTAAAGATTTTTATAATGTGGGAGGTCGTTGCTATCAGTCTATAGTTCTTTGTTATTGCTTTGCTGCCACCTTTGTGGCAGTAGATAAGGTAATCAGTCCCTCCATCTGAAAGCCAGTGTTCAGTACCTTAATCATGATGAATTAGAAGCAAGGGCAGGAAGATGGACTCCTATATACTGGAGTCAGATGAGGTGCAGCATTTGAAGTGACGTCACTGGTGGGCGGGACCCACTAGTGGAAGGTCATGCCTGAGAGTTGGCCAGCACAGCCCATGCATACGTTGGACTGCGTTCGGCTGGCACCAGTAGCCTGGTCGATCAGGCCGATAACCAGAAGGCCTGGTTTGGGACCAGGCAGCGTTGACAATAACACTCAATGGATTGAAGGTAGACTCCAGATAGGTTGGTAAACTACCTGGAGACCAGGTCTGGGACCAGGCCGCGAGGATGGGGGTCGGTTACCCCAGGAATGGTCTTGAGGTAAGACAGCCTTGGGGTCTTCACCTCGTCACACTCCCTCTCACGTCTCCAGGAAATTTCACAGCCTCGTCTTACGGTCGGAAATTGGTGATGAAGTTCTGAGAACAAAATAAGTAATATCATTACTTGAAGTTATGGACCATGTGTGAGCATCGGTAAATGAAAAAAAAAAAATTCTTGTACGATCATGAACTCGATCCTTCATTTGTGAAGGTGATAACCTTCAAGGTCTTACACTGGCGGGCTGGAGGTGAGTTCTTTGTGAGGCTGGGACCACGTGGCGAGTCTTGCCACTAACCAAGATACCAGCTATACCATTCTGAGGATACTGCTACACATATACATCTGGCTCTAGTACATTGTTCTTTTATTAATGAGGAAGCGCTCAAGATGCGCTACACATAGCAACACACAATAAGTCTCTTAGACTTTTTTTAGGTTATCCTAGGTAATTTACACTATGATAATTGTACTTATGTGTACTTGTGCGTAAATTAAGTTACTTACGATGTGTGTGTGAGTGTGTGTATTTAGCTATTTGTACTCACCTAATTGTGGCTGCAGGGGTCGATTCACAGCTCCTGCGTGTGTGTGTGTGTGTGTGTGTGTGCTTACCTATTTGTATTCACCTATTTGTGGTTGCAGGGGTCGATTCACTGCTCCTGTGTGTGTTTTAAAATGACAATGTTAAATCGTGATCATTCATTGTCACATTTTTCTGACAGTTCTTGAAGATCATCACATGACTTCTGCAGCAACTCGCAACTAAACCATAAACTGAGGATGAAAAGCACCCGATGATTCGGTGGGCAAAGTGTATATTTGATGAGTTTGGTGACAAGTCTATATATTAGTGTAGACAGCAATGATTTGTGTTGCTTCTGGAATTAATATGAGATCTCACAGTCAGTGCCACACACACTCCAGTTACTGTCATACTCTACAATCACTGTTACACTGCTCACCATCACACACTACAGACACCACAGTCACACATCACAGTCACTGTCACTCATCACAGTGACTTCCACACACTAGTCACTGCCATACACCAGTCACTGCCACACACAACAGTTAGTCCCACACAGACTATAGTCACTGTCACACTACAGTCACCATCACACACTACAGACACCAGTCACACATCACAGTCACTGTCGCTCATCACAGTGACTGCCACACGCTACAGTCACTGCCATACACTACAGTCACTGCCACACGCTACAGTCACTACCACACACTAATCATTGCCACACGCTACAGTCACTGCCACACACTTCCTCACACTCGTCACTGACACACACTGCCTCACACTAGTCACTGCCACACACTACAGTCACTGCCACACTAGTCACTGCCACACACTACAGACACTGACACCAATCACTGCCACACACTGTAGTCACTGCCACACACTGTAGTCACTGCCACACACTGTAGTCACTGCCACACAATGTAGTCACTGCCACACACTGTAGTCACTGCCACACTAGTCACTGCCACACACTACAGGCACTGACACTAATCACTGCCACACACAAGTCACTGCCACATACTAGTCACTGCCACATACTAGTCTGCACATTCTAGTCACTGCCACACATTGGTCACTGTCAAACACTACAGTCATTGCCACACATTAGTCACTGTCAAACACTACAGTCACTGCCACACATTAGTCACTGTCAAACATTACTATCATTGCCACACTAGTCAGTGCCACACAGTCAATGTCAGACATTACAGTCGCTGCCACACACTAGTCACTGCCACGCACTACAGTCACTGCCACACACTAGTCACTATCAAACACTACAGTCACTGCCACACACTAGTCACTGCCACACACTACAGTCACTGCCACACACTAGTCACTATCAAACACTACAGTCATTGCCATACACTAGTCACTGCCACGCACTACAGTCACTGCCACACACTAGTCACTATCAAACACTACAGTCACTGCCACACACTAGTCACTGCCACACACTACAGTCACTGCCACACACTAGTCACTATCAAACACTACAGTCATTGCCACACACTAGTCACTGCCACGCACTACAGTCACTGCCACACACTAGTCACTATCAAACACTACAGTCGCTGCCAGACACTAGTCACTGCCACACACTACAGTCACTGCCACACACTAGTCACTATCAAACACTACAGTCACTGCCACACACAAGTCACTGTTAAACACTAATCACTGTCAAACACTACAGTCATTGCCACACACTAGTCACTGCCACGCACTACAGTCACTGCCACACACTAGTCACTATCAAACACTACAGTCACTGCCACACACAAGTCACTGTTAAACACTAATCACTGTCAAACACTACAGTCATTGCCACACACTAGTCACTGCCACGCACTACAGTCACTGCCACACACTAGTCACTATCAAACACTACAGTCACTGCCACACACAAGTCACTGTTAAACACTAATCACTGTCAAACACTACAGTCACTGCCACACACTACAGTCACTGCCACACACTACAGTCACTGCCACAAACTACAGTCACTGCCACACACTACAGTCACTGCCACAAACTACAGTCACTGCCACAAACTACAGTCACTGCCACAAACTACAGTCACTGCTACAAACTACAGTCACTGCCACACACTACAGTCACTGTCAAACAATACAATCACTGCTACACACTAGTCACTGCCACACTACAGTCACTGCCACACACTAGTCACTGCCACACACTACAGTCACTGCCACACACTACAGTCAATGTCAAACAATACAGTCACTGCCACAAACTACAGTCACTGCCACACTACAGTCACTGCCACAAACTACAGTCACTGCCACAAACTACAGTCACTGCCACACACTAGTCACTGCCACACACTACAGTCACTGCCACAAACTACAGTCACTGCCACAAACTACAGTCACTGCCACACACTAGTCACTGCCACACACTACAGTCACTGCCACAAACTACAGTCACTGCCACAAACTACAGTCACTGCCACAAACTACAGTCACTGCCACACACTAGTCACTGCCACACACTACAGTCAATGCCACAAACTACAGTCACTGCCACAAACTACAGTCACTGCCACACACTAGTCACTGCCACACACTACAGTCACTGCCACAAACTACAGTCACTGCCACAAACTACAGTCACTGCCACACACTAGTCACTGCCACAAACTACAGTCACTGCCACAAACTACAGTCACTGCCACAAACTACAGTCACTGCCACACACTAGTCACTGCCACACACTACAGTCACTGCCACAAACTACAGTCACTGCCACACACTACAGTCACTGCCACAAACTACAGTCACTGCCACACACTACAGTCACTGCCACAAACTACAGTCACTGCCACAAACTACAGTCACTGCCACAAACTACAGTCACTGCCACACACTAGTCACTGCCACACACTACAGTCACTGCCACAAACTACAGTCACTGCCACAAACTACAGTCACTGCCACAAACTACAGTCACTGCCACAAACTACAGTCACTGCCACACACTAGTCACTGCCACACACTACAGTCACTGCCACAAACTACAGTCACTGCCACACACTACAGTCACTGCCACAAACTACAGTCACAAACTACAGTCACTGCCACAAACTACAGTCACTGCCACACACTAGTCACTGCCACACACTACAGTCACTGCCACAAACTACAGTCACTGCCACACACTACAGTCACTGCCACAAACTACAGTCACTGCCACAAACTACAGTCACTGCCACAAACTACAGTCACTGCCACAAACTACAGTCACTGCCACACACTAGTCACTGCCACACACTACAGTCACTGCCACAAACTACAGTCACTGCCACAAACTACAGTCACTGCCACAAACTACAGTCACTGCCACAAACTACAGTCACTGCCACACACTACAGTCACTGCCACAAACTACAGTCACTGCCACAAACTACAGTCACTGCCACAAACTACAGTCACTGCCACAAACTACAGTCACTGCCACAAACTACAGTCACTGCCACACACTACAGTCACTACCACAAACTATAGTCACTGCCACAAACTACAGTCACTGCCACAAACTACAGTCACTGCCACACACTACAGTCACTACCACAAACTACAGTCACTGCCACAAACTACAGTCACTGCCACAAACTATAGTCACTGCCAAAAACTACAGTCACTGCCACAAACTACAGTCACTGCCACACACTACAGTCACTGCCACACACTACAGTCACTGCCACACACTAGTCACTGCCACACACTACAGTCACTGCCACAAACTATAGTCACTGCCAAAAACTACAGTCACTGCCACAAACTACAGTCACTGCCACACACTACAGTCACTGCCACACACTACAGTCACTGCCACAAACTACAGTCACTGCCACACACTACAGTCACTGCCACACACTACAGTCACTGCCACACACCAAAATAGAAGCCTTACTAACACTGACTTTATTTGTACCTAAATTTATATCTCGCCTGGTATCTACATTCACTCTAGGTACGAAAAAATAACCCAGCGAAAATCTTGAGGACTTACTGCAATAGTTAGGTTGTTTAATCGTAGGGTTTAATTTAGCAAAGTGTTAATTGAGGGGGAGGGAGTGGAACTTACCTAGGCAAACTACTCAAACTTCAAGGTCGAATCGATTCCCAATATTTCTCTCATATTTAGAATGCAGTCAAGATCAATATATTAAATAAATATTTAAAAAATGTACATTAATGTCAGTGATAAATTACCCTGTGACTAAACTTTACAATATGAAAAAAATATAAATTTAGAACTCTGCGGCATTGTACCTGTGGTTTGGGGTTCACCAGTGGCCACATGTTAATCTTAAAGTGCCACTAACATGTTAAAAGTAACATTTGTGTATTGTTTTATATATATATTTTTTTAGTAATAGTAATTAAGTTAGCCTTGCTATCTCCGGTCACTCCACGCTCCTTTATTAATGTTTTAGATTTCCTTTTGTCACTGATGCTACTCTTATCACAGTTATGTGTAGGACAGGAGCTCATGACTTTAAAATTAAGTATGACTGGAGCTTGGAGATAAATGTCGGGGGCCAGGAGCTATGCTTCAACCCCTGTGGACACAATTAGGCGACTACAATGGCAGCCACAACAGCTGATGTAGCAGGGTGTCCCGAGGCCGTGTCCCGGCTCATGTAGCTTGACTTAGACCTACACTCAGCATGTACCTCACCTACACCAGACTCTCAACTACACACCACACTCTCACTCTCGTTTTTATGCAACGGAAGAAGAGCATTGTGTTTGATTGTGTAGTGGGTGTCACGTGTTTCATGCAGATAGTGCAGATGCTGGAGTGTGAATGAACAAAGTATTTCCTGCAATCAGGTATATACTCACTCAGGATCTGAGCGGGAATTTCAAACGCGCCAATCAGGAGGACAGCGTACCAAGTTGTCAGTGACGGAATTGTGTTTGACTATTGGGTTTATTCATAGTAAGTACGTTATAATCTGCGACATTTCTTACGCTTAAAGATGTAAATACACGTTACGAATTAGCTCAGCGTTTACCAAAACTCAGAAGTGCGTATTAGAGTGGAAAATAAAAGACTAACAATGTAAAAATTGTAGTGCAAGAGCAAGGCCTATGCGGCAGAGGGAGGAGCCAATGAAGGTGCGAGCATGGCGGTGAGGGAGGAGCCACGATGGTTGACACAAGTGTATGCTGCTCCGGCCATACTCAGTTGGCGTTCTCCCACCCCGCTGGAAAGGTATACTGTAAGAAGGCTCATCACACCTATAACTTGGTGGATGTTACTGTGAAGTGATTGAAGGTGGCGTGAGATAAAGTGTTAAGATATATCCTTACTGGTCTACAATGCCAGCCAGTAGTTTGTTCGCAGAAATGGAGCGGCCAACACCGACTCCTAGCTCCACCTCCGCAATGGACGAACAAAGGGCACTGCAGTTAGCCCTTGAACTATCGTTAATTGGATTAAACAACGAATCATCAGTGCCCACAAGTGAACCAGAGCACTATGTAGTCCAAGGTCTGGATGCTGAAAGAGCCTCCACCAAAAGATCGCAAAATATGACCGAGTGTGTAGCTGTGCCGTCGTCAGAGCACGTGGCCGAGATCGTGGGAAGACAAGGTAAGTTCTTCATTACAAGTCATCCTGTTATACATATTCAAGTTCTATCACATGTTTTATAACGAGAGTAGAAAAAATGGTGAAGGCAAGACGGTTGATAAAGTGGCTAGTTGTATGAGAGTGGGTGGGACGGGACAGTTCAGGGTCGCCAGTGTACAACATTCAGACTCCATCATTGCTGAGCTGCCACATAACCTTGACTCATCACTCTTACTCCACCATACTTGATCACTCCCCATTAATATGTGCTACCACACGCTAAATGTCTTCTTTAAATATTAAAACATCGTCCCTGTGGACAAGGTTTAATTGCAGGTGTAATTGTGATGTTTATAGTTGACTTGCGCTGCGTAAAATATCGATAGTTGCATAATTTGAATTTCATTCCAACGAGTTACCTACTGTAGTAGCTACAAGAATTGAACTGAGCTTCCTCTTCCTCGGATGGAACCTCATTGCTCCCCATTGTGTTCCTTAAGGGCTCAACAATTCAAAATGCAATAATAATAAGTGGGAATGACCGTTAGACTTGAATTATTGGCCAATAGATCTACTTCAATTTTATTCCTGTTTTTTAATTCATTCAGGCAGTTCATGAACTGAGCCTAGTTTGTCGAATACACTAGGGTAGGGTAGGTAAACACGGCCAGTTGTCACAAGGTCGGGTGAACTAGGGTAGGTAGACAAGGTCGGTTAGACAAGGGTAGGGAGATAAGTTTTGGTAGATGTTAGTTGGTAGGGTAGGGAGAGAGGTGAGGTAGACTAGGGTAGGGAGAGAGGTGAGGTAGACTAGGGTAGGGAGAGAAGAGGTGAGGTAGACTAGGGTAGGTAGAGGAGGTGAGGTAAACTAGGGTAGGTAGAGAGGTGAGGTAGACTAGGGTAGGGAGAGAGGATGTGAGGTAGACTAGGGTAGGGAGAGAGGATGTGAGGTAGACTAGGGTAGGGAGAGAGGATGTGAGGTAGACTAGGGTAGGGAGAGAGGATGTGAGGTAGACTAGGGTAGGGAGAGAGTTGAGGTAGACTAGAGTAGGGAGAGAGGAGTTGAGGTAGACTAGGGTAGGGAGAGAGGAGTTGAGGTAGACTAGGGTAGGGAGAGAGGAGTTGAGGTAGACTAGGGTAGGGAGAGAGGAGTTGAGGTAGACTAGGGTAGGGAGAGAGGAGTTGAGGTAGACTAGGGTAGGGAGAGAGGAGTTGAGGTAGACTAGGGTAGGGAGAGAGGAGTTGAGGTAGACTAGGGTAGGGAGAGAGGAGTTGAGGTAGACTAGGGTAGGGAGAGAGGAGTTGAGGTAGACTAGGGTAGGGAGAGAGGAGTTGAGGTAGACTAGGGTAGGGAGAGAGGAGCTGAGGTAGACTAGGGTAGGGAGAGAGGAGCTGAGGTAGACTAGGGTAGGGAGAGAGGAGTTGAGGTAGACTAGGGTAGGGAGAGAGGAGTTGAGGTAGACTAGGGTAGGGAGAGAGGAGTTGAGGTAGACTAGGGTAGGGAGAGTTGAGGTAGACTAGGGTTACCTGGAGGTTACCTGGAGGTTATTCCGGGGATCAACGCCCCCGCGGCCCGGTCCACGACCAGGCCTCCCGATGGATCAGGGCCTGATCAGCTAGGCTGTTACTGCTGGCCGCACGCAGTCCGACGTACGAGCCACAGCCCGGCTGATCCGGCACTGACTTTAGGTATCTGTCCAGCTCTCTCTTGAAGGCAGCCAGGGGTTTATTGGCAATTCCCCTAATGCTTGATGGGGGGCTGTTGAACAGTTTTGGGCCCCGGACACTTATGGTGTTTTCTCTTAGTGTACCAATGGCGCCCCTACTTTTTATTGGCGGCATTTTGCATCGCCTGCCCAGTCTTTTACTTTCGTAGGGAGTGATTTCTGTGTGCAGATTTGGGACCATTCCTTCCAAGATTTTCCAAGTGTAGATTATGATATATCTCTCCCTCCTGCGTTCCAACGAGTACAAGTCAAGTGCTTTCAAGCGTTCCCAGTAGTTAAGGTGCTTGACAGAACTTATACGTGCGGTAAAGGATCTCTGTACACTCTCTAGATCTGCGATTTCACCTGCTTTGTATGGAGATGTTAATGTACAGCAGTATTCCAGCCTAGAGAGAACAAGTGATTTGAAAAGGATCATCATGGGCTTGGCATCTCTCGTTTTGAAAGTTCTCATTATCCATCCTATCATTTTCTTTGCACGTGCGATCGTGGCACTGTTGTGATCCTTGAAAGTGAGATCCTCAGACATTACTACTCCCAGGTCCCTTACATTATTTTTCCGCTCTATTGTATGGCCGGAGTCAGTAGTATACTCTGTTCTAGTTATTATCTCCTCCAGTTTTCCATAACGGAGTAGTTGGAATTTGTCCTCATTGAACATCATATTGTTTACCGTGGCCCACTGGAAAACTTTGTTTATATCTTCTTGGAGGTTAACCGCGTCCTCAGCAGATGACAGCCTCATGCAGATCCTAGTATCATCCGCAAAGGATGATACGGTGCTGTGGTGTATATCTCTGTTTATGTCTGATATGAGGATAAGGAATAAGGGTAGGGAGAGGTGAGGTAGACTAGGGTAGGGAGAGAGGAGGTGAGGTAGACAAGGGTAGGGAGAGAGGTGAGGTAGACTAGGGTAGGGAGAGGTGAGGTAGACTAGGGTAGGGAGAGAGGCGAGGTAGACTAGGGTAGGAAGAGAGGTGAGGTAGACTAGGGTAGGGAGAGAGGAGGTGAGGTAGACTAGGGTAGGGAGAGAGGAGGCGAGGTAGACTAGGGTAGGGAGAGAGGAGGCGAGGTAGACTAGGGTAGGGAGAGAGGAGGCGAGGTAGACTAGGGTAGGGAGAGAGGAGGCGAGGTAGACTAGGGTAGGGAGAGAGGAGGCGAGGTAGACTAGGGTAGGGAGAGAGGAGGCGAGGTAGACTAGGGTAGGGAGAGAGGAGGCGAGGTAGACTAGGGTAGGGAGAGAGGAGGCGAGGTAGACTAGGGTAGGGAGAGAGGAGGCGAGGTAGACTAGGGTAGGGAGAGAGGAGGCGAGGTAGACTAGGGTAGGGAGAGAGGAGGCGAGGTAGACTAGGGTAGGGAGAGAGGAGGCGAGGTAGACTAGGGTAGGGAGAGAGGAGGCGAGGTAGACTAGGGTAGGGAGAGAGGAGGCGAGGTAGACTAGGGTAGGGAGAGAGGAGGCGAGGTAGACTAGGGTAGGGAGAGAGGAGGCGAGGTAGACTAGGGTAGGGAGAGAGGAGGCGAGGTAGACTAGGGTAGGGAGAGAGGAGGCGAGGTAGACTAGGGTAGGGAGAGAGGAGGCGAGGTAGACTAGGGTAGGGAGAGAGGAGGCGAGGTAGACTAGGGTAGGGAGAGAGGAGGCGAGGTAGACTAGGGTAGGGAGAGAGGAGGCGAGGTAGACTAGGGTAGGGAGAGAGGAGGCGAGGTAGACTAGGGTAGGGAGAGAGGAGGCGAGGTAGACTAGACTAGGGTAGGGAGAGAGGAGGCGAGGTGGACTAGACTAGGGTAGGGAGAGAGGAGGCGAGGTAGACTAGGGTAGGGAGAGAGGAGGCGAGGTAGACTAGACTAGGGTAGGGAGAGAGGAGGCGAGGTGGACTAGACTAGGGTAGGGAGAGAGGAGGCGAGGTAGACTAGACTAGGGTAGGGAGAGGAGGCGGCGAGGTAGACTAGGGTTGGGGGAGAGGTGGTGAGGTAGACTAGGGTAGGGAGAGAGGTGGTGAGGTAGACTAGGGTAGGGAGAGAGGTGGTGAGGTAGACTAGGGTAGGGAGAGAGGTGGTGAGGTAGACTAGGGTAGGGAGAGAGGTGGGGAGGGGAGGGTTGGGGGAGAGGTGGGGAGGGGAGGGTAGGGGGAGAGGTGGTGAGGTAGACTAGGGTAGGGGGAGAGGTAGTGAGGTCTACCTGGAGGGCATTCCGGGGATCAACGTCCCCGCGGCCCGGTCCACGACCAGGCCTCCCGGTGGATCGGGGCCTGGTCAACGAGGCTGTTACTGCTGGCCGCACGTAATCCAACGTACGAACCACAGCCCGGCTGATCTGGCACCTTCTTTAGGCATCTGTCCAGCTCCCTCTTGAAGACAACGAGGGCTGTGGCTCGTACGTTGGTTTGCGTGCAGCCAGCAGCAACAGCCTGGTTGATCAGGGGCTGATCCACCAGGAGGCCTGGTCACAGACCGGGCCGCGGGGGCGTTGACCCCCGAAACTCTCTCCAGGTAAACTCCAGGTAAACTGCTGGTGGGAGGCTGTTGAACAGTCTTGGGCCCCGGACGCTTATTGTGTTTTCTCTTAGTGTACCAGTGACGCCCCTACTTTTCACTGGGGACATGTTGCATCACCTGTCAAGTCTTTTGCTTTCGTATGGAGTGATTGCTGTGTGCATATTAGGGACCAGTCCCTCCAGAATCTTCCAGGTGTAGATTACGATACATCTCTCGCTTGCGCTCTAGTTAGTACAAGTCAAGGCGTTTGATGGAACTTATACGTGCAGTAAAGGTTCTCTGTACCTTCTCTAGCTCTGCAATTTCACCTGCCTTGAATGGGGATGTTAATGTACAGCAGTATTCCAGCCTAGAAATATGGTGATTTAAAAAGGATCATCATTGGCTTGGTGTATCTGGTCTTGAATGTTCCCATTATCCATCCTATCAGTTTCCTCGCAGATAGTGGCACAGTTGTGATCCTTGAAAGTGAAATCTTCAAACATTACCACTCCCAGGTCCTTCACATTACTTTTTCCGCTCTATTGTATGATCAGCGTTTGTAGATACACTCAGTTCTAGTTATCTCCAGTTTTCCATAACGGAGTAGTTGGAATTTGTCTTCATTGAACATCATATTGTTCTCCATTGCCCATTGGAAAACTTGGTTATCGCATCTTTTGGCGTTGTTCAGGCTTTCCCATTACTAGCATAAATGGTGTCGTTCAAACGTGTTTAGGGCTGCGGATGTTTCTCTGATGTATACTTTTCCACATCCAGCAGGAAGGGCATAAACACCTGTGGACTAATTCTGACTGGAATATAAATTTTGGTGATTGCGATTTTCATAGCCGTGGCGACTATCATTGTTTCCTTGGCCTAGTGCTGTAGATATTTTGGGCAGCTATCGGTTAGGAACGACAAAGAATTTGTGGGAACAGATGTTGCTATATGTTGAGTTTAAGGTTTGGAAAGCGGTACAGCTTCTAACGAAGGTGAAGAAATTGAGCTCTGGTGTATAAAGGCACTTGATTCAAGTTACCACGCCCTCAAGGGAGGTTCCTTGACGCTGGTGAGGGGCTCTTGAGCTAGGGAATTGGATCTGTGCTGCGGTTCCCTGAATTGAGTCTGAATACATGTCACCCCCCGCGTGCGCTGTATAATCCTATGGGTTTGGCGCTCCCCATGATTATAATAAGTTATCACGGCTGCAGAGCGCCTACACAAAGAATCATACCAGAAATATTCCACGCAGGCGTTTGTGCAATTATACCCTGTTGGGAATGTGAAAAAGTACACACTGGATAAAAGTCTCCCACTATTAAAACATGTGTGCAGATACGACACGATCGCAACGCTTCTGCAGATGTGACAACCTGAAAAAAGACGCGCGCAGCATCAAACCACCGCTAATCACCTTGTGAGAGGGATGGATGCCCATCTGGTATCCCCTCCCTGACACTGAGGCGAATTTGCCATTTTGTGTTCACTATTATCACATAATAAAGACACGGAAATAAGGCATTGCTATTACTTTGAGACACCTGCTATTGCTTGTTATAACTTAGTACAACTATTACTATTAATTAATAACTACTATTACTACAA
>NC_091322.1:31639429-31671929 GCF_038502225.1 Cherax quadricarinatus | reverse complement strand
TCCCTTAACCCTGGTGGTCCTTTTAATTCAGACAGTCTATACCTGTCTGTCCCATTGTATCCCTATTAGGATTTTGTTGAAATCATATCTTCACTTGTCCTCTGCACAAGGGTCATCAGAGTTTCATTCCTTCAACCTCTCCTCATAGTGCATCTCTTATTGTACTAGTCTGGTTGCAGACCTTCAAACCTTTTCAATCTGCTTCATATTCTTGATCAGGTGTGGACTCCATGCAGGGGGGTTATGTACTTAATGATTGCCCTAACATGTTGTATAAAAAGTTCTGAAGGATTCTTCAGTTTCCTGATTTATATTCTGAGGTTTGAAATTCTTGCATGTGCCACTGATGTTATAAGAACATAAGAAAGAAGGAACACTTCAGCAGGCCTACTGGCCCATGCGAGGCAGGTCCAAGTCACCACCTGGCCCATGCCACTGATCCAACTTAGTCAGGTCTGGGTCATAACCACTTAAGGAGCACAGCATCAGACCCGCTAGCACAAGCTAGTCAGGTCCAACTCACACCCACTCGTGTATTTATCTAACCTGTTTTTAAAACTAAACGTTTTAGCTTCTATGAGGGTACTCTGGAGTTTGTTCCACTCATCCACAACTATTACCAAATCAGTGCTTTCCTATATCCTTCCTTATTCTGAATTTTTCCAATTGCTGCAAGTCCTGTCTTGGCTAGATATTTTTAGCATGCTCTTTACATCCCTCTTTATTTATTCCTGTTTTCCATTGATACACCTCAATCATATCTTCCCTAATTCTACCCCTTTCAAGAGTGCAGATTCAGGGCCCTCAGTCTATCCTCATAGGGAAAATTTCTGATAAATCGGATCAGATTTGTCATTCTCTGTACGTTTTTCAGTGCATTGATATCCATTCTGTAATAGTGATCAGAGCTGTGCAGCATAATCTAAATGAGGCCTAACCAAAGAAATAGAGTTGAAGAACAATCTGAAGACTTCAATTATTTATACTTCTTGATATGAACCACGAAATCATGACACAATTGCAAACAAACCATACCACGGGCGGGGATAGAACCCGTGGCGGTCTGGAGCTATGAGAGACTGATAGCAGGTTCAATCCCTGCCCGTGGTATGTTTTTTTTTTTTTCTTGATATGAAGCCAAGGATTCTGTTCACTTTATTACGAGCACTTATGCACTGTTGTCTTGGTTTCAGATTACTGCTAACCAGAATGACTAAATCCTTTTCGCAGTCAATAATATTAAGATCTACATTATTTAGTTTATATGTGGCATGGTTATTTTCCCATCCAACATTAAGAGCTTTGCATTTGTCTATATTAAACTGCATCTGCCACTTCTCTGACCACTGCATCAGTCTATTCAAATCATCCTGGAGCACTCTAATGTCCTCATTAGAATGAATTGCATGGCCTATTTTGGTGTCATCAGCAAATTTCCTTATGTCACTACCTATTCCCTCATCTATGTCATTTATGTAAATTGTGAACAAGGGGCCCAACACTGACGCCTGTGGAACACCGCTTGTGATGTGCTCCCACTCTAATTTCTCCCCACTCATGCAAACTCTGCTGCTTATTTGTCAAGCATCCCTCTACCCAGGAAAAAATTTCTCCTTTTCCATGTGCCTAAAGTTTCCTCAATAGCCTCTGAAGTGGAACTCTGTCAAAAGCCTTACTGAAATCCATGTACAGAATATCATATTCATTACCATGATCTACCTCCTCAAATACCTTAGTGAAAAAAGTTAGTAAATTCGTAAGGCAGGAACGCCCCTTTGTAAAACCGTGTTGAGACTCGTTAATCAATTTATACCTCTCAAAATGGTTATGAATTGCCTCTGCAATTATTGATTACATGACTTTTCCCACTATGGAGGTAAAGCTTATTGGTCTATAGTTTGAAGGTAAGGACCGGTCTCCTGCTTTGTAAATAGGTATTATATTTGCCATTTTCCACTTGTCTGGCACTCTGCCAGTTTGTAGTGATATGTTGAAAAGATTAGCCAAAGGTTTGCAAAGTTCCTCTGTCTGGTGGTATGCTTGGTGTTTTATTTACCCTTGGGCCCTTTTCACTAACATTTGCAGCATCTCTCCGATCATGTCTGATCTGCCCTCACTTTCTCCGGTTCGTATGATCTTGCATTTGTTTGGATTAAACTCGAGATGCCACTTGTCTGTCTGTGGTGTGTTGAGATATTCCTGAAGTTTATCACTGTCTTCTGTTATATTAGGAAAAGTAGTTTTTCTAGTACTGATCCTTGCAGCATCACGCTAGCTACTTTCTTCCATTCTGATGTCTCGTCCCTTACCTGTTTTTTTTTTTTTTCCATTCAGGCACTTCCTGACCCACTAGAGCACTTAGCCTTTAGCTCTGCCCATTCTTTCAATTTCTGGATTAATCTCTTGTGTGGTACTGTATCAGATGCTTTTCCTGCTGTCTGTCAAGTTCTGTCTGTCTGGTTTTATCTGCGACTATTATAAACTCCAACAAATTTGTAAGGATTTTCCATCCCTAAAGTCATGCTGGTTTTCTGTAAAGAATCTCTTTATCCTGTAATATCCTTTTCCTTTCTACTTTCTCCAGAATGTTTAACGGTATGCATGTTTGAAATACTGTTTCAAGTCCAGTGCTTCTGGGCTGTCCCTCATTTTATATATAGACCATATTTGCCTTTCAAATATTCTGGCACTTGTCCTGATTGGGTCACATAGTGGCTCTGCTGTTCCTCTTAGCACCAGTGGAGTTATAAAGTTCCATTGCTTTTGTTAGCTGCTGCAAGCACACTTAGTATGTCACTCTTGGTGACATACTAAGCGAGCTTGAAGCAGCTAACGAAAGAATAATTACAGGAGAGGACAGTGATAACTCCAGGGAGACCCCAACAGTACAGCATGAGCCTGGAGTTTACCTGGAGTTTACCTGGAGAGAGTTCCGGGGGTCAACGCCCCCGCGGCCCGGTCTGAGACCAGGCCTCCTGGTGGATCAGAGCCTGATCAACCAGGCTGTTGCTGCTGGCTGCACGCAAACCAACATACGAGCCACAGCCCGGCTGATCCGGAACTGACTTTAGGTGCTTGTCCAGTGCCAGCTTGAAGACTGCCAGGGGTCTGTTGGTAATCCCCCTTATGTGTGCTGGGAGGCAGTTGAACAGTCTCGGGCCCCTGACACTTATTGTATGGTCTCTTAACGTGCTAGTGACACCCCTGCTTTTCATTGGGGGGATGGTGCATCGTCTGCCAAGTCTTTTGCTTTCGTAGTGGGTGATTTTCGTGTGCAAGTTCGGTACTAGTCCCTCTAGGATTTTCCAGGTGTATATAATCATGTATCTCTCCCTCCTGCGTTCCAGGGAATACAGGTTTAGGAACCTCAAGCGCTCCCAATAATTGAGGTGTTTTATCTCCGTTATCCGCGCCGTGAAAGTTCTCTGTACATTTTCTAGGTCGGCAATTTCACCTGCCTTGAAAGGTGCTGTTAGTGTGCAGCAATATTCCAGCCTAGATAGAACAAGTGACCTGAAGAGTGTCATCATGGGCTTGGCCTCCCTAGTTTTGAAGGTTCTCATTATCCATCCTGTCATTTTTCTAGCAGATGCGATTGATACAATGTTATGGTCCTTGAAGGTGAGATCCTCCGACATGATCACTCCCAGGTCTTTGACGTTGGTGTTTCGCTCTATTTTGTGGCCAGAATTTGTTTTGTACTCTGATGAAGATTTAATTTCCTCATGTTTACCATATCTGAGTAATTGAAATTTCTCATCGTTGAACTTCATATTGTTTTCTGCAGCCCACTGAAAGATTTGGTTGATGTCTGCCTGGAGCTTTGCAGTGTCTGCAATGGAAGACACTGTCATGCAGATTCGGGTGTCATCTGCAAAGGAAGACACGGTGCTGTGGCTGACATCCTTGTCTATGTCGGATATAAGGATGAGGAACAAGATGGGAGCGAGTACTGTGCCTTGTGGAACAGAGCTTTTCACCGTAGCTGCCTCGGACTGAGCAGAGAGAATCTGTAAATATCAGTATGAAAATAACCTGTGGATGGAGCATATTGTTATAACAATAAATAAATTGTATGTCAGTGGCATATGGCAGATTTGCAAACCTCAGAACAGCATTCAGGAACTTGAATGAAGAATTTGAAGCATTTATGTATGACACTTTAGGCCATTAGGGTATGTGGACCCAGCGTGGAGCCCACACCTGCTCAAGCATTTGAAAAAGCTTAGGAAGGTCGAGAGGCTTGCACTAGACTGGTGGCAAAACTTAGAGGAATGAACCTGAGACTTCCTTTTCAAAAGCACAAAGGGAGACATGATTGCCAGAGTTAGAAATGTGCTCCATTTTTAACAATTATTTCTTGTCTTTGCTCAAAGACAGTATTCCAGTAATTATTATAGTGTACCCAAGGAATATCATATCCCTAGTGACTGATATTGTGTAAATTACACAATATCAGTCACTAGGGATATGATATTCAAGCACTTGAGTGATTAAAGCAAAATAAGCTCCCCAGGTGCTGATGAACTTTTTTCAAAATGTCTAAAGTTCCAAATGAAACTTTGAGCCATCAACTAACTTTTTTTTTTTTTAAGTACAGCATCTCTTTAGACGTGTAGTGTACAAGATGTGGAATATGGCTAATGTAATTCCTGTTTTTAAAGCAGAGGATAATCATGATTACTATCACTACAGCCCCCATCACAAGTATATTTTACATGATGAACCATTCCACTGGTCCCTGTCTAGGTTAAGCAGGGTTCTTTTTGTGTGTGAGGGGGGGGGAATGCATATATATAATGGCAGCCCTTTGATTGAACTTTGTATAGACAGGGTTTTAGTTATAGGTAATACATATTTCAAGAAAAATAGGATAAAGTATACAAGATATGATGTAGCACATAATAACAGTAGTTTGTTGGGCTATGTATTGATAAATAAGACTTCAGGATGTAAATGTTTATGGAGGGGCCACAGATGTATCAGAAAAAACTTTCACCATCATTCACTCCATCACTGTCTTGCCAGAGGCGTGCTTACACTACAGTTATAAAACTGCAACATTAACACCCCTCCTTCCGAGTGCAGATAATGTACTTCCCATCTCCAGGACTCAAGTCCGGCCTGCCGGTTTCCCTGAATCCTTTCATAAATGTTACCTTGCTCACACTCCAACGGTACATAAAGTCCTAAAAACCATTTGTCTCCATTCGCTCCTGTCTAACACGCTCACGCATGCTTGCTGGAAGTCCAGGCCCCTCGTGCACAAAACCTCCTTTACAACCCCCCCCCCCCCAACCTTTCCTAGGCCAACCCCTACTCTGCCTTTCCTTCACTTCAGATTTGTACACTCTTGAAGTCTTTCTATTTTGTTCCATCCTCTCTAAATGTCCAAACCACCTCACCAACCCTCTCCTCAGCTCTCTGGATAATAGTTTTGGTAATCCCGCACCTCCTCCTAATTTCCAAACTACAAATTCTCTGCATTATATTCACACCACACGTTGCTCTCAGACATGACATCTCCACTGCCTCCAGCCTTCTTGTTGCAACATTCACCACCCGTATAAGAGTGTTGGTATAACTATACTCACGTTCCCCTCTTTGCTTCCATGGACAAAGTTCTTTGTCTCCACAGACTCCTAAATGCACCACTCGCCTTTTTCCCCTCGTCAGTTCTATGATTCACCTCATCTTTCATAGACCCATTGGCTGACACGTCCACTCCTAAATATCTGAATACATTCACCTCCTCCATACTCTCTTCCTCCAATCTGATATCCAATCTTTCATCACCTGAATTCACTTTTAATTTTCTTTAACATACCCTATCAAACTTATCCACCAACCTCTGCAACTTCTCTTCAGAATCTTCCGAAAGCTGTGTCATCAGCAAAGAGCAGCTGTGACAACTCGTACTTTGTGTTACATTTTTTATCTTTTAACACCACACCTCCTGCTAACACCCGAACATTCACTTCTCTTACAACCCCATCTATAAATACAGTGGAACCTCTGTTTTCGTCTTTAATTCGTTCCAGAAAATCTGACGAAAACCACTCTACAAAAACAAGCAACATTTCCCATGAGAAATAACGTAAATCCAATTAATCTGTTCTAGACACCCAAAAGTATTAACAAAAAATACGTTTTATAGAAAATAACTATAGTTTTACATACAGAAAACAATGGAAGATGACGAGGAGGGAAGGAGGAGGAGAGGTTATTGTTTGGAAGGGGAATCCCCTTCCATAAGGACTTCAGGTATCAAGTCCATATCCAGGGTTACTTCCCTTTGTCTTTTGCTGGCACTAGGGACCAGTTCGAGTCACTGGATCCCTGCTGCACAAAAAATCTGTCCAGAGAGGTCTGTTTCTGGCATCTCTAAGATTTCCCTAAAATGGGACAAGGCATTGTCATTGGACATGTTACAGACATGGCTTGCAACAGCTTTGTTAGGGTGATATTTCCCCACAAAACTTTGCAACTTCACTTTGCACACTTGTCCTTAATCACTGAAGAAGGCACATTTTCCCCCTCTCTTCCTCCTCTTCTGAAGCAATTTCCTCAGCTGTGATCTGTTGCTGTTCCAGTTGAAGATGTTTCTCTGTGGTCGTCCACCAACTCTTCCACATCCTGGCCACTTGTATCCAACCCCGTACTTTGCTACGAGTTCTTTCTTGAATTCTATCATGTTTCTTGCCTTCTTTATCAAAGGACTGGCACTCAGAACTTTCTTTGGCCCTGTGGTGGCTCAGTTAGCAGTTGCACTCAATAAACAAGCACAAAAAACAATGGATTACTTTGAAATGTTTCACATGAATGCGCAGGGTAATGTTCACTCGATGAGAAACAAAGCCAGACTGACTTGGAACCCGTGCTTGGGATGCTTTGTGGGGGCGCGGGCGGGCAGACACTTTCAGTACGGCGGATGAAAACCGAGGTGATGAATGAAAACTGGGACAAAATTTTCACAAAAAGTTGCCAAAAACCGAATTTGATAAAAACCAGGGCAAATGGAAATGGAGGTTCCACTGTATATTGAACAAACATGGTGACACACTCACACTCGCTCACTCTCACTTTTTTTTTTATCCATTCATTTTGTGTTAGCAAGTTGGATAAGAGTGAGTTGAGGCAAGTTGTTTTTAGGACTTGACATGCTGTTGGGGTTTGAGTCAGGTATCATGAAGGTATTCAGGGAAGCCAGTTAGCCGGACTTGAGTCCTGGAGGTAGGGAGTACAGTGCCTACACTCTGAAGGATGGGTGGGGATATTTGCAGTTTGGAGGAGCATCTGAACTGTAGAACCAGCATACCTCTGGCAAGACGGTGATTAGTGAGCGATGGTGACAAGTGCCTTCTGGAGTTTAATCCTACTAATGCAAAGTTATGAAGCATGGGGAAAGACAAAGACCTGACTGAGTACAGGCTTTGGGGGCAAAGGCTGCAAACCTCACTCAAGGAGAAGGACCTTGGTGTATCATACCTAGCATATCCCCTGAGGATCGCATCAACCAAATAACTGCTGCAGCAAATGCATGTCTGGCAAATCTAAGAATAGCATTTCAACATCCTAGTAAGGAGTCATTCATGACACTACACCGTGTACAACAGGCCCATTTTGGAGTATACGGCACCAGTATAGAAGCCACACGTGGTCAAGTACATAAAGAAATTGGAGAAAGTGCAGAGGTTTGCAGCAAGACTAGTCCTGGAGCTAAGGGGTATGTACTATGATGAGAAGTTAATGGAACTCAACCAGATAACACTGGACATGAAGACTAGGGGGGGGGGATATTATAACGACTTACAAAATATGTACTGAGAGAAATTGACGAGATGAACAGCGACAAAATGTTTTGAGATAGGAAATAGGAGCAAGAGGGCACAACTGAAAGTTGAAAACTCTCATGAGTCAGAGGGATGTTAGGAAGCATGTCTTAGCCTTAAAGTTGTGGAATAATCTGGAGAATAAAGTCGGAGAGGTGGGATTCATAAACATCTTTAAGAGGAGGTACGGCAAGGCACTTATAGGATGGAGAGACCCGAGTAGTAACCAGCGAAGGGTCTGGGCCAGGAGCTCTGAATCAACCCCTGCAACCACATACAGGTGAGTGCACGCACACACACAATTGAAAGTGAATACGTAGATAAAAATTTCAAGATGGTCGAGGCGGCCATTCCAAGCTCGGCCTCACACTTGAACGTTGAGAAGTGTGTGTGTGTGCAAAAACTAGGTGTGGCGTGCAAAGGTCAGGTACCACACCCGACCCTCGCCAGTGCTGGCCTGCCTTCTGCTACAAGGTTGCTGCCTCATTATCATCACCTGTTTCATGCTCTTCCCTACATTTTCACTTGTAGAATGGTGTGTAAATATAGTGCAAGTCCTGTTAGTCCCTTTAATGGTACACTACTGGGAAAAATGTGCTGCTTTTAATTTTCTTTATTCACACTTTCTTACAGCCAATTCAGTGATGGAATGGTTAGTTTTAAATTTAAGGAGTCTTCAGTTCTTGTTAATAAAACATGTGTGTGCAGTACATTGCATTTCAGAAATTTAATGAATGTCTAACTGCTCAGTTACATTTTGAACCTTGTTAAATTTGAATACAGACAATCAAATACAATCTATAATTGATGGATTTTAGATATAAAATTGATAATTACATTGTAAATTAAGGTTTAAAAAATATTTAGAGCACTAATCTACGATGCTTCATCTTTAATGTCTTCACTTTGTCTATTTAACACCAGGAATAGCAATATTGTTTTTCCAACTTTGTAGGTAGATATTTATGGCTATAATAATTTATGAATAGTTTAAATATGTATATTGGAATAATAGTGTGCATTTGGACCTGGAGAGATGCACCTAAATACAAAATAAACTTAGAATATATCTTATCCCACAAGACTGGTCTTGCCTGCACTTGGCCAGTTTCACTCTTGTATGACAAACCTGTTTTTGTAATAAAGGTACAGAGGAACCTCAGTTTTCGTCTGGATCGTATAATTCAGTTTTCGACCACTTTTTTCCAGCGAAATTTTCCCCCGATTTTCGTACATCCGCTAGGAAATAGCCTGTACCGGATGCGTCCGCCTGCCTGTGGAACATGGCCGCTCATACGTTTGTGACTTGGTCTGCCTTTGTTACTTGTTCAGTGAGGAAGTGAGAGGGGAGTGTGCCTTCTTCAGTGATAAGGACATTTGTGCAAAATGGAGTGAGGTGCAAAGTTTTGGGGAGAAATATCAACCTAACAAAGCTGTTGCAAGCCATGTCAGCAACATTTTCAGTGACGATGCTGCCCCATTTTAGGCAAATCTTAAATGTTAAATGTTCATTTATCCATTTCATTAGTCATTTATATTTCTCGTTTTCTATATGTAAAACTATAGTTATTCTCTCTAAAATGTATTTTGTTAATATTTTTGGGTGTCTGGAACGAATTAATTGGATTTACATTACTTCTTATGGGAAATATTACTTCAGTTTTCGTACAAATTAGTTTTCGGCCTACCTTCTGGAACAGATTAAAGACGATAATCAGGGTTCCACTATATTTATGACAGGCATGAGTTTTTTCTATTGTCTGCCACCTGTTACCAAATCTGTGATTTCTTTTATCATTTTTTTTTATATTCAGGACCTTTGTAATGCAGCTTCATCCACATATGCATGAGAGCAGAGCTACAGAGCAGTAAGTTGAAATGCTAAAATTTAGTTATTGAAAAATTATAACCATATAAATTTACAACCGTGTCGGTATACCATATAAGCTTACAAAGCCTTTAGGAAATACTTTCTCTGGTCTTGAAAAAAATACCAAAAGTTTGGTGGTCTCCCTAAATAAATTTGTTCACTTTTTATTAAAAAAAAAGTTTCATGTCTGTATAACAAACAAAAACAAACTATCCATATAGCTTAATGCTAAGTTTCCCCTCAAGGGAAGGGAGGTCCCGTGAAGTTAGTTCATGATCCAATAAATTGTACCTGTCATCTTGCTTGGATCAAACCAGATTGCCTCCTATTTGTATATTGTATGACCCTTACAGGTTTAGCATTTCCTATAATATGAAAATAAATGTAAAGTGTGGGCAAGTGACCTGACGCTGTAATGACGGGTTATTTAGTTCTTAATCTCCTTGGGAAACATATTTAATAAATTCATGGCAAGAATTTACCAACTAGGATTTTTTTCTTTTATGAATTTATTTTTGTATTAAAATTGTATTCAAAGCTGCAGATAATGATTAAAATTATTGCTCTTAATTCTGTTCACATACTGTTGATGCAGAAGTCTGAAGCACAAAAGTATTGGAAGTAAAACATTGAACTGGATTAATATGGTTAACAAAAAGCTTAAAATTTCAATGGGAATTGGCTTAAGTCATTTGTGTACCCAAAGGCTGTTATTTTGGGGGGTTACCTGGAGGTTATTCCGGGGATCAACGCCCCCGCGGCCTGGTCCATGACCAGGCCTCCCGATGGACCAGGGCCTGATCAACTAGGCTGTTACTGCTGGCCGCACGCAGTCCAACGTACGAGCCACAGCCCGGCTGATCCGGCACTGACTTTAGGTATCTGTCCAGCTCTCTTGAAGGCAGCCAGGGGTTTATTGGCAATTCCCCTAATGCTTGATGGGAGGCTGTTAAACAGTTTTGGGCCCCGAACACTTATGGTGGTGTTTTCCCTTAGTGTACCAATGGCGCCCCTACTTTTTATTGGGGGCATTTTGCATCGCCTGCCCAGTCTTTTACTTTCGTAGGGAGTGATTTCTGTGTGCAGATTTGGGACCATTCCTTCCAAGATTTTCCAAGTGTAGATTATGATACATCTCTCCCTCCTGCGTTCCAACGAGTACAAGTCAAGTGCTTCCAAGCGTTCCCAGTAGTTAAGGTGCTTGACAGAACTTATACGTGCAGTAAAGGTTTGTTAAAATGTTGAACAGCATATCATAAGTAAACTTATCTTTATTGGAGTAGGCAACATTATTATACTGTACATTTTACTGATAATATACTGATACAGAAGAGCATAAATTTAAAGGGACTAAAAGGGGACCTAAGTACTCTACCAGATTAAGAGGAGAAAGGGGCAAATTCAGCTATATGTGGGGAAAGAAACTTGCATCAAGTAGATTTTGTAGACTATTGCTAAATCTGATTTTACTAAATTATGACTGGTAGCTCCCTAAACTAGAAATATGGTACTAAGTTTATATCTAGAAGCATTAATAATAATAATAATAATGACTAATGTAGTGTACACCTGAGACCTCTTAGATAAATGCAATTTTTACTATTACTAAAGAATGGATATACTTTCTGCTGAAAGCATGCAAAGAAGGCAAGATGAACAAATTAGACTTCTTTCTACCTTAGTGACTTCATGGGACACTGCATCAGTATGTATATATCTTTGAGATGTGTCAGGCACTGGAAGCCCTATATATGAGCAACAGGCTGTACAAGGGTGTGTGTGTGTGTGTGTGTGTGTGTGTGTGTGTGTGTGTGTGTGTGTGTGTGTGTGTGTGTGTGTGTGTGTGTGTGTGTGTGTGTGTGTGTGTGTCGGGGCACGGGGGGGGGGCCTCGCTTTCCCTCTCTACATCCCCCTCTTTACTTCTCCCTCCCCCTTACCTTCCCCCCTCTCTACCTCCTCTCTCTCCCCCTCTCCCTTCCCCTCCCACCTCTCCTCCTCTCTCAACCAAGTTGTGATGGATGTGAGAAAGCAATTTGCCAACAGCAACAGTTTGGTTACCAGGCAAGTACCAGACGAACCTATCCCAAGGCCGGGCTTCAGAAGTAGAAAAACTCTAAATTTGTCAAAGATATCAAAGAAGACTATTCCTCTTGCGTTTAAAAAGCCTGTGTCTGCAGTTTTTATCATTATAGTGATGCTACATATTTTTTTTAATAGCTTTGACTTTGCTGAATTAATTTTATTTTTATTGTACATGATTTACAAAGGCTAGGACTGTGAACTCTAACATATGAAATTATTTATTTTATTATGTATGCTTGTCGGAATTATTTTTCCTGGGGGAAGGCAGTCTGAACTTGTGCTAATTTGAGGAGTTAGCGCATTAGTTCATTTTATTGGTATTTGATGACCCTTTAGTTCAGACTTGACAATTTTTAACACTTCAGTAAATAATTGTAAAAATGTTTCATTTGTGTTGTACCTGATATAGTTCAGCTAAATAATGGATTTCGCCTCACATATAGGAAAGATATAAAGAGTGCTCATAGGTTAAAATGCCAAGAATATCCCTAGACAACAAATGCATCAGGTTTTAACAGTAAAAAATACCCTGGAGAGATTATTTTTGGTACAGTACATCTGCCGTTTCCCTCCAAGGTCTTGGCCATGCAGCTCTATTCTTATATAGTGTCTTCACAAGTGACAAAAACTCTTGGAAAAAATCGTTCATTAGAGTGTTTTCACAAGTGTAAAAGTTGAATCATGTAACTGAAAACGTGCCTCGGTATTCCTTGATATGCTGTGTACTGCATGACCAACATTTACATCTCGTACATATATTGTCTGAGGACGATTGGAAGTGTTCATAAATACAAAAAACATGAAGTGGTGGGAATAAAGTGGAGCTGTGTGTGGAGAGCTTGGCCATAGACCTTTAGTAATGAAACACCACGTAATTCGTGGGTCGAGTCATTCTCTGGCAAGCCTGTTTGGAAAAACTTGGGCATAGCGTCTTAGAAAGCGGGTGGGTGCCCTTGGTAGCACCGTCCAGTGGTCCTGTTGACCTTTGTCATAGTCTGGGGGAGACTGTGGGTCAGGTTAGGTCAAATTTTGCATTTTCTCCCCTTCACTTGAGATTTAAATGTAAGAGAGCAAGCTAAGATCAGTCGTATTGAAATCTGTATTGCTGATACAGCTCACATTGTAGTCAACTTAGATGTAGTGCAAAGCAAGGAAATGTCTTTTTTTTTTTTCTTTGTATCCTCCATTGATAATTTAAGAAGATATTTATCCAGTTAATGTGCAGTTTAGGCCTCTGGTGCATCCACTACCACCTGGTTATTTTGACATTTGACTAAATACTGTAATACGCTTGTTAATGACTCGCAAAATCTTAAAAAATAATAAACACGAAAAACGAAGGATTCAAACACATGACAAGATTAAAAGTGTAATTATGAAAATGGCGTACAATGCTGGCAGGTAGACGAGTAAGGCTCATGTGCAGCAGTTGAATATCTTGATACCTGAATTTAAGACACATGTGCATTATCTGGGTATCTTTATTGTAGACGTTTCGCCATCCAGTAGCTTTATCAATACAAATTCCAGGACATAACTTGAAGACAGTAAGACTATATACAGAAGATGAGGTAATCAGTCCCTCAACCTAGCAGTAGGTACAAAGAGCACCGTAGTCGTGGAGATTCTGAAGCAGAAGCAAGGAGCCTGGCGCTTATATACTAACGTCAGGTCAGGTGTAGCAGATGAAGGCAGTCACTGGTAGGCGGGATTCCCCAGTGGAAGTAGGTCCTTCCCAAAGAGATGGGTTAGTTGTAGTAGTAGTTGTCGAAGTCGTGAAGGTTATGTACATGTCCTCAGAATCAAGATTCCATGATGTTGCAGTGTCTGACAAGTTGTGCAAGAATGGTATATAATACCGACAAGATGAAATTAAGACACATGTGCATCATCTGGGTATCTATTGTAGACGTTTCGCCATCCAGTGGATGGCGAAACGTCTACAATAAAGATACCCAGATGATGCACGTGTGTCTTAATTTCATCTTGTCAGTATTATATACCATTCTTGCACATCTTGATACCTAACTGTTGCAAATGTGTTAATTATCTATTCCGAAACGTTTCGCCAACACAGTAGGCTTCTGACCACAGAAGATAAAGATGCCTGTCTTGCACGTAACTTAATTATCAACCTGTCGGTATTGTATACCATCTTAATAGTCACAGTTAATATCTTATTGTTGAAACGTTTCGCCTACATTGTTGACTTCTTCAGTCAAGAGAATAAATGTGGAGACAGGAGGAATATTGGCGAGGTAACGATGTGATCAGTACACAAATAACCCGCACATAAAAGAGAGAAGCTTACGACGACGTTTCGGTCCGACTTGGACCATTGTGACTTTGTCAATGGTCCAAGTCGGACCGAAACGTCGTCGTAAGCTTCTCTCTTTTATGTGCGGGTTATTTGTGTATCGTTCCAGTCACGGTATTATGCCTTTTTGTTATTTATTTGATGTGATCAGTCCATCAACCTTGCCATCAGTCCTGGTGTCTCCATATTTATTTTCCTCCTGTATTTGACTGAAGAAGCCTACCATGTAGGCGAAACGTTTTAACAATAAGATATGCAATTGTTGCACATGTCTTACTCGCCAAAAAATAGGCCAGTGCAGTGGTTAAGCACTAGCCTGCCAATTTTAGGACTGGCTTGCCATGGATCAGTTCAACTCCTGCCCTTTCCGTGAAAGGCATATTAAGAACATAAGCAGCGTGCAGTAGGCCTGCTTATATAAAGAGATAATGGATATAGGAAAACGCTAGTTTGCTAAGAGTTATGGATGAGTGGAACTCCTGACCAGCGTTATTGAAGAGAGAGGACCTTGGGTAGCTGTAAAAATAGGTTAGACAAGCAGGTAAGTGGGCGTGAGTTAGACTTGTGTAGTATGGGCTACGTCAGTTTTCTTTCTTAATGCCAGCTCAACCAGGCTGTGATGGACATGTGGGGCATCGGGCCTCCAGCAGCAACAGCCTGGTTGACCAGACGAGCCTGGCCCATGACCGGGCTCCGAGAGTAGTGAAACTCAAAAACTCCAGGTAACCTCCAGGTATAAACACTGGCAAAGATTTTTGGTAAGACATGTGCAACAATTAGGTATCTTCATTTCGAAACCTCGCCTACACAGTAGGTTTCATGTGTCGCATACAGAGGTTTCGGAATAGATGCCTAACTGTTGCACGTGTACATATGTCTTATCAATTTGTCGGTATTGTACGTATCTTTTTTTTTATACAGAACGATTTCAGTGACGTTAAAGGCAGACGTTCCAGTGCACGGGCTTATGCTTAAATTTACAATTATATGTATTAAATTAGTTTTCTCTAGTTGCACTTGAGAGGTTAAATACGTAACATTTGTAATAAATAGGTTAAGAGAGTTCGAGGAGGAGGAGCAGCAGCAGCAGTGGTGGTGGCGGCGGCGGAAATGGAGAGTTGGCAACAAGGCGGTGTAAGCTTCAGGTTACACGGGGCCAGACAAGTCTGCAAAAACTGTCTACTGTAGTTTTACGCCTCTGCTTTCTTTATCTTTGTGGCGTGTATCTTGAGGTGATGCCACCACCTGGCATTGTCTTATGGACCCCCGCAAAAGTGATATTAATTAAAAAAACCTGGCTCTAGAATGTAGCAAATTTCAGCATAATTTATATTTGTGATTTAATATTTGAGTGTTTAAATTTTTGGGGTGTCAATATATGTAACATTGATTTATCATTGGACTTGTGTATATGTGTATTTTTCGTAAGTTGGTAGATGGTAAGTATACTAGGCGAGTTATATATCATTTATTTGATAAACAAAAATACTAGGGTAATGTAGCATTGAGGTATATATATAATACTAGGGTAATGTAGGAGGTAGTATATTAGCAATGGTTACAGTAGAACTTCTGTTATTGTTAACCTCGCATTAAATGTACCTACAATATGGCAATACAGCGTCGGGGAGGGAGCAGTGGTGTTGCCAAGATCACTAGCAGCGCCAACCATGATAATACTTTGTTTTAACACCGTTATATATATCGCAATTTTTTTTTATATCTACTTAAAAATCAGTTCTTGTTTGTACGAGCGTAATATTGGGAGAAGTTATATTGATAGATTTTCTTGGTCTGGTCTTGTATTTTTGTCCTTTTCACTTTGTTTGGGAGAAGGGAAGAATATATATATATATATATATAATATATATATATATATATATATATATATATATATATATATATATATATATATATATATATATATATATATATATATATATATATATATATATATATAAGGAAGGCGTTGAAGCGGTACTTTAATACTTTCTGAATGTGTATAGGTGACAGTCGAGGTATCAGTTTTTTTTCATTAGGGAACTAAATCCGTTGGAGCCATAATGGCCTGGGGAATGGGAATCAATCTGGTTCAAATCAAAGAAAGGGAGGAAGACCTTCTCTAATCCAACCTCCAACAGAAATATTTGTCTAGCCTATTTTTATGCTACCCAATAGCTTTTATATCCTTTTACTCACGTGCAAGTTGATTGTTCTACCATATTATATTACTACTAGTATTATACCTCACTAAACCTATATATACCCTCTGTGTCCAAGTCCTCTTTGTAACTGCTTGATAAAGTTCCTGGAGAGCGAAACGTTTCCACAATACAATGTCACATTAGTTGCATTTTTACTTTTACTTAACATTTGTCGGTAATTCTACCAATATTAATAGGATAAGAACTGTTCCTTGGCCGAAGAGTCCCTCGCAGGCATTAAGGGAAGAGCAACATTAAAAAGTTTGCTTCAAACCGAAGAAGTGTAATTTGTGCAAGAAGTAAAAACTTTGAATTCTGGCAAGAGTGGCTATGTCGCAGCTGGGACCCGCACGTGTTAACTATTTATACTGTCTGTGGGGGTTTCCACTAGTTAATTGTTTCGTTTTAGTATGTCATATTACCCTTATCTCGCTTCCTTGTAATCGCCCAAGTACGAGGTTTCCCCGCCAAGTAATGCTTGCAAGACTGGGAAATGTTTTAGCTATTTACCACTTTGAAATTTGGTAATGAAGCCGAGATTATGAGTGTCCTGTGTCTTTCCTCCAGGAGTCTTGCCACAGGGATGGTGGCAGTCAGGCTATTTTTTCCTTGTACCTCATGCCCTCTTTGTCTTTATTAAAACATATCGTTATTTGGCATTTAGGTTAGTACTAAGTTTTTTTTTTTTCAGGCTACCCTGTCATGGAGGGAAACGGCCAATGTGTGTTAATAAAAAGAAAATATTGTGGGTTCTATCTTGGAGGGAGATCCTCAAGACCTTATTTATATTCCCTTTGTTAATACCCATCTTCCACTTATACACTTTGATCATGTCTTCCCTCATTCTTCGTCTTGCAAGTGAATGTAATTTAAGGGACTTCAGTCTTTCTTCATACGGAAAATTTCTAATGCTATGTATTAATTTTGTCATTCTTCGATAAATGTTTCTAACGAATTTATATCCATTCTGTAATATGGAGACCAGAACTGAGCTGTGTAATCTAGGTGAGACCTTACTAATGATATATAAAGCTGTAGTATAATTGCTGTACTTCTGCTGCTTACCATAACCCTTAAGTCATTTTCGCATTCTGTACGGCTAAGTTCTACATTATTTAGCTGATAAGTGATATGAACATTCCCGCACTTCAGAACTTTGCATTTATCTATGTTGAACTGCATCTGCAACTTTTCTGACCACGAATTGTGTAAATCCTCCTGAAGTTCCATGGCATCTACGTCTGAATAGATTATCGTACCCATCTTGTGTCATCAGCGAATTTGCTCATGTCACTAGTAAAATAAATAAATATATATATATATATATATATATATATATATATATATATATATATATATATATATATATATATATATAATATATATAATGTATGTACGTGGAAAGTATTTGAGGGCCTAGTCCCAAATCTACCATCCATAACAGTGAAGTGAGAGATGCGGGAGGAAATGCAAATAACCCCAGTGAAAGTAGGGGCGCCATGGGTACAATAAAAGAATATTGTATCATCATTCATGGTCCCAGACTATTAAGACAGCTTGCCATGAGATATCAGAAACACTGCTGGGATTAGTGTAGAACTCTAGAGGAAACCAGGCTGTGATAGATATGTGGGCCATTGGGCCGCCAGCAGGAATAAGCTCGACAGGCAAGCACTAGACAATCCTGGCCCAGGGCCTGGCTTCGGGAGTAGAAAAACTTTGAACTCAAGGGTTGTATCTATTTTTTTTTTAAATTCTCCTGACCCCGGCTTTCGAGTAGCTCTGCATTCTTCTCAACATTGTCACGTTTTTAAATGTTTTTGCCCTTCCTGTTACTTGGTCCTTCAGTCATCATCCTTAGTTGACAGTGGAGTAACTTTGGCTTAGTTTAAGCCTTTCATGTTAAATAATGTTTGTCGTTTGTAAACTCTGGTAGTTGTTCTTGGGTCCTCTGCATGCTTTTTTTTCTGCCATACCTTCTTGCACTCTTGGTTGAACCATTTCATGTTATCCCCATCTTTTTCTGCATTTTTCTTTTCCCCCGATGTACTTTAAGCATATTTAATAATCTTTAACATGCCACTTTTTTTTTATCTTTACGGTTTCTCTTTCTCCATTTTTCTTCGTCTCGTTTCTGCATGGTATTCGGAACTTCAAGCCGCGTAATGCAGGCACCAAGTGGTTACCTGGAGGTTATTCCGGGGATCAACGCCCCCGCGGCCCGGTCCATGACCAGGCCTCCCGATGGATCAGGGCCTGATCAACCAGGCTGTTACTGCTGGCCGCACGGAGTCCAACGTACGATCCACAGCCCGGCTGATCCGGCACTGACTTTAGGTATCTGTCCAGCTCTCTCTTGAAGGCAGCCAGGGGCTTATTGGCAATTCCCCTAATGCTTGAAGGGAGGCTGTTGAACAGTCTTGGGCCCCGGACACTTATGGTGTTTTCCCTTAGTGTACCAATGGCACCCCTACTTTTAATTGGGGGCATTTTGCATCGCCTGCCCAGTCTTTAACTTTCGTAGGGAGTGATTTCTGTGTGCAGATTTGGGACCATTCCTTTCAGGATTTTCCAAGTGTAGATTATGATACATCTCCCTCCTGCGTTCCAACGAGTACGTGGTGATGCATTGATTTTTTTGTTAGATATTTCTGTATGAAAATCTTGCCAGTTGGTCTTTACCTCGTGGGTGGATTCGGTTGATTATACCTGTGTGAGTAGACACGGAAGATACCAGAATTTTAATCTTAAATGGTGAGGAAATTAACTCTCAATTTCTGAGGAGTGAGAGCTCGTCGGGTCTTGCACCTTGTTAATAAAAAAAAAGTACCCGTTCTTATTTTTTCTTTACGTGCTGACGCATATTTGTTGCTTTCGTGAATTTTACATTCTGGGTGGTAGAGCATGGTGGTCAGGATGGGTTACCTGGAGGTTATTCCGGGGATCAACGCCCCCGCGGCCCGGTCCATGACCAGGCCTCCCGATGGATCAGGGCCTGATCAACTAGGCTGTTACTGCTGGCCGCACGCAGTCCAACGTACGAGCCACAGCCCGGCTGATCCGGCACTGACTTTAGGTATCTGTCCAGCTCTCTTGAAGGCAGCCAGGGGTTTATTGGCAATTCCCCTAATGCTTGATGGGAGGCTGTTGAACAGTTTTGGGCCCCGGACACTTACGGTGTTTTCCCTTAGTGTACCAATGGCGCCCCTACTTTTAATTGGGGGCATTTTGCATCGCCTGCCCAGTCTTTAACTTTCGTAGGGAGTGATTTCTGTGTGCAGATTTGGGACCATTCCTTCCAAGATTTTCCAAGTGTAGATTATGATATATCTCTCCCTCCTGCGTTCCAACGAGTACAAGTCAAGTGCTTCCAAGCGTTCCCCGTAGTTAAGGTGCTTGACAGAACTTATACGTGCAGTAAAGGATCTCTGTACACTCTCTAGATCTGCGATTTCACCTGCTTTGAATGGAGATGTTAATGTACAGCAGTATTCCAGCCTAGAGAGAACAAGTGATTTGAAAAGGATCATCATGGGCTTGGCATCTCTCGTTTTGAAAGTTCTCATTATCCATCCTATCATTTTCTTTGCACGTGCGATCGTGGCACTGTTGTGATCCTTGAAAGCGAGATCCTCAGACATTACTACTCCCAGGTCCCTTACATTAGTTTTCCGCTCTATTGTATGGCCGGAGTCGGTAGTATACTCTGTTCTAGTTATTATCTCCTCCAGTTTTCCATAACGGAGTAGTTGGAATTTGTCCTCATTGAACATCATATTGTTTACCGTTGCCCATTGGAAAACTTTGTGGGTGGAGAGGAAGGAAGGGTGGGTAGTTTTTTTTTTATTAGGTACACTGATAGCTTTTACCCAACTCAATAATACTTTCAGCATGTACTGACTTCTTTTTACATACACTTGCGGAGTGTTTTTTTTCTAACACAGGAAGTGACATTCTTGCAGTACTGGAGTTTTTCCCCATTTTTTCCTGGATGAGACTAAACAGTTATCTGACACATGGGTATATACTGTTCTAGGTGAACAGGGACAGCTAGGGTGTCAAGAACATTGCTTGTGTGTGTGTGTGTGTGTGTGTGTGTAGGGGTAGTATACTGCCTTATATTTGGCTGCAGGGGTCAAGTCTCGGCAGCTCGTGTGTGTGTGTGTGTGTGTGTGTGTGTGTGTGTGGGAGGGGGGGGGGTACGGTAGTGTGCTTGCTTACTGTAGTGTTCTTGTAACCCTGGACGGTTTGGAGTCGTCAACGTCGGTTTCCGCTCTCTGAATAATACATGGTCACTTTATAGCCCAGTGTTTGCTAGCCTTCCTCTTGGTGTACTGTGTCATGGCCAGTATTTTTTTTTTCTTCGTAGTCAAGTAAATTTGTTTAATTTTTAATAATAAATTTGGATGAGCTTCGAGGAAGGGGGCGGGTGTCCTTGCTGCTGCCTAGCTGACAACACTGACATACTACTGTCTAGAAAGCCGCTTGTTATGCAGAGTATTTCGGGCAAATTAGGTCAGTTTTGTCCCAGGATGCGACCCACACCAGTCGACTAACATCCAGGTACCCACTTTATTGATGGGTGAACATGGACAAACTGTGTAAGGAAACTCCCAATGTTTCTACCTTTGCCGGGGATCGAAACTGGACCCTCGCCGTGTGAAGCAAGAGCTTTTGCCATCAGGCCACGGATCAAACCCGATTACCTTCCATATTTTCCTCAGGCGCTGAGTTTACTCTTAATTCCCGCTGTAGAAAATAAAGTATTGATCTTAGAGCACAAGTAGCATGTGACAATAAATAAAGCAAAGTCCACCTGATATTCCTTAATATAAACCTAAGAAATTAGCTTTGTAGAGCATCATTCTCATATTAAAAAAAAAAAAGTGCTGCCTGTAAATTTTGTTAGATCAGCCACGGCTCTGGCCAGAGAAAAACATCATCATCATTTAACCAGTATCTTAGCCTCGCTAGGCTATTCTTTACCTTGCTAAATATTTAATTTATTACACTTCTAAATTTTGTTCTTTGTTTAGTTGACAGGTACACAGTGTAACTGTCCAAACGTAAAACACGGTTGTGTACACATCACGTGAAATGTCTGCTTACGGTAATTATACACGATGAAGTAATTTATGAATGACTTGACTCGCCTATGTATATTCTACCTTCTTAATAACGCAGTTTAAAATCGAAATTAAATTTTGTCATTAAGATAACGGGATTAGGAGTGACAAGCACCAGTAGTGTCCGAAGACGTGATACATAAAGTGTGGGGGTAGGAACTGGTGGGGAAAGGGGCAAAACTTAAAAGATTTCATATTGCCAGATTATCAGTTCGTTGAAGCTGAAGTGTATCCCAGTTTTAAGAAGCTATTATTATTTTTTAGCACTATACAGTGATACGAAGACAACATACTGTAACCTCGCGGACTTTGAACGTTGAACTTAAATTGCTCTGTGGTTGACGGGCGTTGACCTGGATTCGCTTTCGGAGATCACCGCCCCCACGGCCCGGTCCCTGACCAAGCCTCCTGGTTGCTAGTCTGTTCGATCAGACTGTTAGTGTCCGTCGCCTGTAGTCTAACTTGTGCACCACAACCTGGTTGATCAGCAGGTGTTTTAAGGAATCTCAAGAGTTCCCTCTTGAAGACAGCTAAGAGTTTGTCGGTGATCTTGTGCATGGAGGGGAGGGGGTTTAAGGGTTGCGGATCCTTAACACTTATTGAGTTCTCTCAAATTAAGTTTAAACTGAATGCAGCGCTCACTCACTCGTATAAAGAAAGTTCTCAATAAATATAACTATCTAATTACTCGAATATATACTTAAGACGGGCAGACACACGAAACACTAGGATATCTAGAGAGGTGTACATCTGTGTATATACACTGAATTTATTTTGATCCCGGTTTAAGGGATTCAAGTATTTTTGACGGGTGGTGAACGCAGTCTTAACCCTTGTGTAGTTGATAGGTGTTTAGCCCAGTTTATCAACCTGAGATACCCAGTACGCAAAATGTGGCTTCTCATGCTCCTTCCTTAGACAGTGCGGTTCAGTTTCAAAATGTTGGCACGGCAGCTGGCAGCCAGAGGAACTCGTCCCCGATGTTGAGGAAATATTCTCTTGTACGAGGAACACTATTAGTGTGTAGCTTGGTTGTGTTGACAAGTAGGTTGTAGGTAGGTAAGGTCACGTCTTAATGGATGAGGCAGATTTCTCATGTTTGTCATCACATTCCTTGCATCAAACCAGGCGCAATATGACCTCTACGGGTTTAGTGCTTCCCCATGAATATAATGCTGTTTCACTGTCGCCACTGCAGCCCCTCATTCGTCAGTCTGTGGTAGCTGTTTTTCAGTTTACTGGGCTAGGTTTTAATCCTATCTACCGCGTGTTTTTAATGTTAGTTTTTTTAACTTTATTCTTTAAATCAAATAAATTACCTTTTCGACCTTCCTCGCTACAAAAAAAAAAAATTGTCACTGTCTTCCCAGTATCGATGTCACAATTTGGTTACCCTCCAATTGCAGCATCTCCAGCCTTCCTGCATAGTGCAAGCACTGAACCACTTCCAGGACTTGTTTCCGGTTTACCTGAATTCCTCCCCCCCCCGCACGCGAAAGCACACGCGTGCCCACACGCAGGCACGGGCGATTAGGAAATCAGAAAAACCTGCCCTCATGCCAAGCTTAGAGTGTAAGAAAACCTTGATACCCATCAAGTATATTTCAGGTATAACATACTCGCCTATGTATGTATAAATCTTGTGGATTTTGCCCAGGTCTGGCCTGTGTCGCCCCCTCACCACGTGGGGTCCCGTCTTTACTATAAATAGCTGGCCTCGGTATGGCTCTTGTCTTTGAAGACTAAATTCACCCTGCTGCTGATTGTAGTGATTTGTTTCACCAACCTAGTTCTGGTAGGTAATGGTAGACTGCAACCATCCAGGGAAGTACTGCAGTTGTCATAGTTTATTGCCGTCCTGTTGTGTGAATGTGAAACATCCTTCAGGTAATAGGTTGAATGACAAGAAACATAGAGGGAGAAGTTTTATCTGAACAACAGATTTTATTGACCATTAGATTTAAAGAACCTGCATTGCAGGCGATGTGTCTCCTTAATAAAGGCACCCAGGTATTGCGCGTGTCTTGTTCATCAGTTTCTGTTATTTGTGATGGACGATGTAAAGAGTCCACCAACTTGGAAGAGTAGGTGTTCGACTGATTACATCGTCTTCACATTTTTACAGTTTCTATATTCGACTGAGGAGTCTGCCGTGTAGGCAAAACTTTTCGGAATAAAGATACCCAACTGTTGCACGTGTCTTACTAGTGTCCGTGATTTGTTTGCAATCGTGTTATCACGATTTCGTGAGTCATTATACATTTGAGGGATGACTAGGATTTTTTTTTTACCCGGACTATGTTGTCATGCATAAAAACTTACATTTCGCAATAGTGCCTAGTTGTTGGTTTAACATCTGTACCATACCCTGCTTATCATATCAGTGTGACACGAAAGTCTTAACCTGTTGGGCACTGTGGCAGGAATGTTTTATGTTCGTCTCGTGAACATGTATGATGTCAGATAAATCTTATCAGTTTGCATTTAGTATATATTTTTACCCCTACTTAAAAGTTTCGTAATTGTTTCCTTTTCAATTTAGCTGGTCTGGTCTGAGATAGAAATGTTTAGGGTTAGGGGAGACATGATAACGATATATAAAATACTTCGAGGAATTGACAAGGTGGACAGAGAGGATGTTCAGAGATGGGACAGAAACAAGGGTCACAATTGGAAGTTGAAGACTCGGATGAATCAAAGGGATGTTAGTATTTCTTCAGTCATAGAGTTGGCATGAAGTGAAAGTCTGGAAAATGACGTAGTGGAGGCAGGAACCATACATAGTTTCAAGATGAGGTATGATAAAGCTCATGGAGCAGGGAGAGGCGGGGTCAGGAGCTATGACTGGACTCCTGCAACCACAAATAGGCGAGTACACACACACGCAGCACAGTTAAGTGTATTACTGTACTTATAAAGGTGTTGGTGTTGACAGAGAGTGAGGGAGGGGGAGGGAAGTGTTCACTTTGAGGATAAATTAATTATCCCAGGACAGAGGTGAGAGACGCTGCCGGCCTGGCCGCCGCCTGCAGTCTGTCGTGGTCGTAATTGCAAGTCTGTCCACGGCGCTCCTTGTCTAGACTTTCCCTGGACGCCCTTTGACCAGCATCCTCTAGCCTCTTCCTTTCTTCTAAATGCAGCCATTGGGTACATACACTGGCATGGTGCCAGGTAAGTGGAAAACGGCAAATGTGATACATATTTTCAAAGCCGGTGACAGGTCCATAGCTATAGACCAATAAGCCTAACCTCCATAGTGGGAAAATTTATGGAATCAGTAATTGTCGAGGCAGTTCGTAGCCACCTTGAAAAGCATAAATTAATCAACGAATCTCAGCATGGTTTTACAAAGGGGCATTCCTGCCTTACGAATTTATTAAACTTTTTTCGCTAAGGTATTTGAGGCGGTAGATCATGGTAATGAATATATTGTGTATATGGGCTTCAGTAAGGCTTTTGACAGGGTCCCGCATCAGAGACTATTAAGGAAAATTAAGGCACATGGAATAGGAGAATTTTTTTCCTGGAGAGAGGCATAGTTGATAAATAGGCAGCAGAGAGTTTGCATAAATGGGGAGAAATCAGAGTGGGGAAGCGTCACGAGCGGTGTTCCACAGGGGTCAGTGTTGGACCCCCTGTTGTTCACAATCTACATAAAGGACATAGATGAGGGCATAAAGAGCGACATAAGCAAGTTTGCCGATGACGCCAAAATGGACCGTCGAATTCATTCTGACGAGGACATTAGATCACTCCAGGAAGGTTTGAATAGACTGATGCAGTGGTCGGAGAAGTGGCAGATGCAGTTTAATATAGACAAATGCTAAGTTCTAAATGTTGGACAGGACAATAACCATGCCACATATAAACTAAATAATGTAGATCTTAATATTACGGATTGCTAAAAAGATTTAGGAGTTCTGGTTAGCAGTAATCTGAAACCAAGACAAGAGTACATAAGTGTTTGCAATAAAGCTAACAATCCTTGGCTTCATATCAAGAAGCATAAATAATAGGAGTCCTCAGGTTGTTCTTCAACTCTATATATCCTTGGTTAGGCCTCGTTCAGATTATGCTGCATAGGTTTGGTCACCGTATTACAGAATGGATATAAATGCTCTGGAAAACGTACAAAGGAGGATGACAAAATTGATCCCATGTATCGGAAACCTTCCCTATGAGGATAGACAGGGCCTTGAATCTGCACTCTCTAGAAAGGCATAGAATTAGGGGGGATGTGATTAAGGTGTATAAATGGAAGAGAGGAATAAATAAAAGGGATGTAAATAGCGTGCTGAAAATATCTAGCCTAGACAGGTCTCGCAACAATGGTTTTAAGTTGGAAGAATTCAGATTCAGGAAGGATATAGGAAAGCACTGCTTTGGTTATAGAGTTGTGGATGAGTGGAACAAACTCCCAAGTACAGTCAGAGGCTAAAACGTTGTGTAGTTTTAAAAATAGGTTAGATAAATACACGAGTGCGTGTGAGTTGGATCTGATTAGCTTGTGATACTGGGTCAGTTGCCGTGTCCCTTCCTTAAGTGAATGTGACCTGACTAGGTTGGGTGCATTGGCTTAAGCCGGTAGGAGACATACCTGCCTCGCATGGGCCAGTAGGCCTGTTGCAGTGTTCCTCCTTTATGTTCTTATGAGATTAAAAGTATTGTTAATAGCGTCCGCATGTTAATTGCAATGTCCCACTTGCGGTAGACTTGAAACCTAATAAATCATTACAATGCTGAATGATGCAAGATATATGCACGTTCAGTTCAAATTGCTCGTTTCCATCGCCTTTAGATTATCATTGAGTAAGAAATGCTCGTGTCCAGTATAATTGTCCACTTGTTTGTCCTGGCAGGAGTTAGGCCAAGTAGCCTTTACGAAGACCAAGTAGCCTTTACGAAGGCCAAGTAGCCTTTACGAAGGCCAAGTAGCCTTTACGATTTGATAAATAACAATTATGAAATGTTGCTTGGACTACGCAATGTTTGCTTTGTGTAGGCTATCTCAGAGGCATATTGTAAGTAAAGGAATGCATGCTGGGTTCTTTCAAAGACTTTTCTAGCTAATACGAAGTGCTAGTCTTGAATATCCTGGGAATGATCATTAATTTAGTTGCAACCCCACCCAAGTTTTGTGCCTTAGACCCCTCAGGGAAGGTTCCTTGATGTTGGTGAGGGGCTCTTGATTTAGGGAATTGGATCTGTGCTCCAGTTCCCCGAATTAAGCCTGAATGCCTTCCACATCCCCCCTAGGCGCTATATAATCCTACGGGTTTAGCGCTTCCCCTTGATTATAATAATAATTTGTGCCTTAGATGGTTAGCATATTACATATTTAATTTAGGCTTAAAGAAGGCTAGTGTTTGGCAGCAGAGGAGTGGATTAACTTTTTTTTTCCGGTTATCCAAGGTTATTTACACTACGTAAGATAACTGCACTTGTATACCTTTACCTAAATTAACTTAATCAACTCCAAGCAGTACAAGTGAACTTTTTAATAGGTTTACTAACATAGATATGGTAAGGAAGTATGCAGAGTAAACGCGTCTTCAAATAATGATTTTCTTTTGCACATGTTTTCCTACCAGTGTGATGGAAGCTTTGTGGATAGTTGGGTGTAAGACTGGTAGAGTAGGCCTACTTCAATGTTGCTTTATTCATGTATTCTTAAGTGTTCATGAGGGGTACTAGACAGTAACCTTGATGCTGTAGGCCTATCATAGGCCTGCAGTATTACTGTAGTTAGTCTGAGCAGGGTCTTGTTAATTCCGGCATGGTGGTGGTCTAGTGGCGGCGGCGCACCCCTCACTGACGTCACCGTGCCTGGCTCGTTTAATGGTCATGATTGTTGGGTTGATTGAGGGTTTCCGTGTTCTCTAGCCGTCAACATGATTTCCTTAGTCTTTCGCACCATTTGGCGAGCTTTTAAGAAACTTCATCAGAGAGAAAGGATTTTTTTTTCTAGATGTGGATTTCGAGTCACTGTAGACGGGCATCGCAAGCTTATAGATCCATCTCGTAAAGTTAACTGCTAGAGCATTTTATTTTAGGACAGAGGGGTGTGATGACAGGATTTGTTAACATTATTAAAAAAGACTGAGCCGGGTACTTTTTACGAACATTTCTTATTCAACCCTGCCTTAGTTTCCTGTGGTGCTGTGTATCCTTGTGATGTGTGCTCGACCGTCTCCCTCTGGCGGCCACATGCCCTTTCTGTCCCGCCGCCTGCGGTGGTTTTCATCTTCCTGTGGTGGCCAGGATGAGCGCCTCCACCCGGGCTTAACCACGTGGCCAACACTACACAAAGGATAGGTTTGACCACGTGGCTTAATGAAGGTCATCCCACCAGATATACGAGTGGCAGAGATCCTTATCCTCTACACCCTTCCAGTGTTAATGCTTAACAATTCGCAAACGGGCGAAATCATTTACAGACACTTTCTCGGTCCACAGATTCGAACTTACACTGCACCAAAGTACGTAGTACTTAAAGCCACTCAGCCATATTTCCAAGTATTAATATAATTGACAAGTAAGCCAAGTATAGTCGGGAGATCAGGTCGCGAGAAACTGTCAGAAGCCTCATAACGAACACAACACACACAAGCTTGCAGAACAGTTTGAATAACGCTTGTTGCACATCGTCGTAGCTCTCAAAACCGCTTGTAATGAACAGAAGCCGGGCTAGTTTTTTGAGAGGGTGACAAGTGTGTATAAGCTGCCCTTATCACAGCCTCCACCACTGTTCAAAACAAAGGAAGTTTTCAGCTAGCCAAGCTTCTGGCTATACAGTTGTTGAATAAAGCATAGCGTCGTGGTCGACCATAAACTGGAATCTTTCTGCAGACTACTTCATCGCTACATCTAACTTCCTATGTATTACACTTCCCCGGGCATCTGTTGACTCAATGCTGTACAGTTGCAACATTGTCTTGAAACAGTTTCCTAAAATTGTATTTTTAATAGTGTTTATATTCATATAACATGTATTGTTATAAGCAGGTTGCCACTGTCTGGAAAGACGTGGGTGGACCTGCCTAACTGGAAGGAATTTCAGGGTCAACGCCCCCCGCGGCTCGATCCATGACTAGGCCTCGTGGTGGTTTAAGGCTTGATCAACATGGCTGCTACTGCTGGCCCCACACAATCGAACGTACGAGCCATAGCCCGGCTGGTCATGAACTAACTTTAGGTACCTGTCCAGTTTCCTCTTAAAAGACAGATAAGAGGTCTCTTGGCAATTCCCCTTGTGTATGATGAGAGGCTGCTTGGGGCCTTGACAGTTGTGTTTACTGTGTACTAAGGGGCGCCCTTCTTTTCATCGGGGGTATCTTGCACCATCTGCCGAGACTTTTGCTTTCTTAGGAAGAGATTTGGGACCAGTCCTCCTCATATTTTCCAGGTGTAAATTATAAGAACATAAGAACTTTAATTATGATGTACCTTTCTCGCCTGCCCTCCAAGGAGTACAGGTCTAGGGCCGTCAAACGTTCCCAGTAATAGAAGTGTGTTGCTGAACTTGTGTACAGTGAAGGTCCTCTGTATCTTCTCCAGATTGCAGTTTCTCCTGCCTTGAAAGGGACTTGTTAGTGTGCAGCAGTATTCCATCCTAGCTGTAGCAAGTGACTGAAGGAGGATCACCATTGGCATATCATCCCTTACCTGGAGGTTATTCCGGGGATCAACGCCCCCGCGGCCCGGTCCATGACCAGGCCTCCCGATGGATCAGGGCCTGATCAACTAGGCTGTTACTGCTGGCCGCACGCAGTCCAACGTACGAGCCACAGCCCGGCTGATCCGGCACTGACTTTAAATATCTGTCCAGCTCTCGCTTGAAGGCAGCCAGGGGTTTATTGGCAATTCCCCTAATGCTTGATGGGAGGCTGTTGAACAGTCTTGGGCCCCGGACACTTATGGTGTTTTCCCTTAGTGTACCAATGGTGCCCCTACTTTTTATTTGGGGTATTTTGCATCGCCTGCCCAGTCTTTTACTTTCGTAGGGAGTGATTTGTGTGTGCAGATTTGGGACCATTCCTTCCAAGATTTTTCCAAGTGGTTCGAAAGTTGTCATTATTTTTCCTCGCGGTTGTGGTAATGACACTTGTGAGCGTTTTAGGCGAGATTCTCTAACATCATTCCCGAGTCCTTTATATTAGTTTTCCGTTCTATTATGCGGGTATAATTAGTTTGATACAACGTTCTACCTTTTAATTCCGCAGATATTTCTTTCTCCTTACTATACTTGAAATGGAAATTCTGAGACTTGAAAGTTCGCCACTGAAATCCTGACATGAACATTTATATCATGAAGTACATACTAGAATATCCTGTGGTGTTATTCTTTGGAGGATGCTGGTTAACCAAACATTGAGCTTTGGTGTACTTGCTGTTTTTAAGGCAGGGCTTTACATTTGTTGATGCGTCTGGTCTCAGACCAGGTCTTCTGTTTGATGCTTTAGACTGATCATGACCAGTTTGAGGTAATTTGTCATATATGTTATTGAAGCTGGTAATTTCTTTTAATTAGTTTAGCTACTAAAACCTGTAGTGAGGAAAAGTAAGCTTAAGGTGGTGCCAGTGCGGTTATTTATTCGTCATAGGAAAATTAACTCGAGTCATCCTTGTCATAATATGACGTTAAATTATGTTTTCTCTATGACGGACCTTGGTAACAGCATCCACTGGCTTACCTGTGCTGGACTCTGTACTCGTTGGCAATACAGATGTTGCTACTGTCAATTTGTGACAGACGTGCCAGAATTGATCTAGCTTGTAGCACTCCTTGGAGCTGCTTCCTGTACGCACCAGAGTAGGGCCAATACGCTGCGTCTGCAGTGATCAACACACTTGGCACTAAGATGGATGTGGCTGACACATTAACCAATTTAGTGTCCTCGAGCAACACATGGCCAACCACTAAACGAGGAAGTAACTGTTAATAGCATGTGAGGAAGTCTCTCTTTAAATATCAAGGGCATGTAGAATCCTTATTGTTTTAAATGATGGGGAAATGTAGGGGCTATTGGTTTTCACGTGCAGAGGGTCGCAAGTTGTGTATATATTTTGTTAGATTTTTTTAAAACAAAAATAAAGGGTCACTGTAGTATTGCTACTGGCCCATGGTAGGCTTCTCTCGCCCAACCATTCTCACTCGTATATTCGTCTTTAATCTTGGCGTCTAGCAACGTAATGGCTAACGCGACGGGCTGGAGTTTTGAGACTCTATGACCGCGGGTTCAATCCCGGCCGGGGGTATGGTTTAACGTAATGAACTCCGCTATTGAATTTTATCACGTCAAAGAACGACTTAGGGCGAGTTTGTAGGGCATATTTGGAGGAAGTAATTGAACAGGAAGGCTGAAGGTTCATAATCTAGATTATGACACGTAGGCGGAAGAGCTCGCTTTAGATAAGGAAATTCCCAGCACGGCCAGTTGTTCTTGGAAGTTGTGTATATTGACGCAGTAATAAGACCTAATGACGGAAGAACCTCTATGGTGACTCAGGCGGGTGAATGACATCTGCCAAGGAAACAGTGTCAGTGCTACTGACTTCTCTGGGACTCTTCTCACCACGAATTCTTAGTTTCTTACTTCATACACCAGTGAATATTAACTGTAAGAATAATTTTAAGCTCTTAATTTTTTTAATATGAAGTCTGTTTTCTTTGTAAGAGAGAGGAGGAATATTAAGTTCTTAAATATAGGGAAGGACTGAGCAAGTAGTACTTGAAGGTAGATGTTAAGGGTGAGCAAGTAGTACTTGAAGGTAGATGTTAAGGGTGAGCAAGTAGTACTTGAAGGTAGATGTTAAGGGTGAGCAAGTAGTACTTGAAGGTAGATGTTAAGGGTGAGCAAGTAGTACTTGAAGGTAGAGGTTAAGGGTGAGCAAGTAGTACTTGAAGGTAGAGGTTAAGGGTGAGCAAGTAGTACTTGAAGGTAGATGTTAAGGGTGAGCAAGTAGTACTTGAAGGTAGAGGTTAAGGGTGAGCAAGTAGTACTTGAAGGTAGAGGTTAAGGGTGAGCAAGTAGTACTTGAAGGTAGATGTTAAGGGTGAGCAAGTAGTACTTGAAGGTAGAGGTTAAGGGTGAGCAAGTAGTACTTGAAGGTAGATGTTAAGGGTGAGCAAGTAGTACTTGAAGGTAGAGGTTAAGGGTGAGCAAGTAGTACTTGAAGGTAGATGTTAAGGGTGAGCAAGTAGTACTTGAAGGTAGATGTTAAGGGTGAGCAAGTAGTACTTGAAGGTAGATGTTAAGGGTGAGCAAGTAGTACTTGAAGGTAGAGGTTAAGGGTGAGCAAGTAGTACTTGAAGGTAGATGTTAAGGGTGAGCAAGTAGTACTTGAAGGTAGATGTTAAGGGTGAGCAAGTAGTACTTGAAGGTAGAGGTTAAGGGTGAGCAAGTAGTACTTGAAGGTAGATGTTAAGGGTGAGCAAGTAGTACTTGAAGGTAGAGGTTAAGGGTGAGCAAGTAGTACTTGAAGGTAGATGTTAAGGGTGAGCAAGTAGTACTTGAAGGTAGATGTTAAGGGTGAGCAAGTAGTACTTGAAGGTAGAGGTTAAGGGTGAGCAAGTAGTACTTGAAGGTAGAGGTTAAGGGTGAGCAAGTAGTACTTGAAGGTAGATGTTAAGGGTGAGCAAGTAGTACTTGAAGGTAGAGGTTAAGGGTGAGCAAGTAGTACTTGAAGGTAGAGGTTAAGGGTGAGCAAGTAGTACTTGAAGGTAGATGTTAAGGGTGAGCAAGTAGTACTTGAAGGTAGAGGTTAAGGGTGAGCAAGTAGTACTTGAAGGTAGATGTTAAGGGTGAGCAAGTAGTACTTGAAGGTAGAGGTTAAGGGTGAGCAAGTAGTACTTGAAGGTAGATGTTAAGGGTGAGCAAGTAGTACTTGAAGGTAGATGTTAAGGGTGAGCAAGTAGTACTTGAAGGTAGATGTTAAGGGTGAGCAAGTAGTACTTGAAGGTAGAGGTTAAGGGTGAGCAAGTAGTACTTGAAGGTAGATGTTAAGGGTGAGCAAGTAGTACTTGAAGGTAGATGTTAAGGGTGAGCAAGTAGTACTTGAAGGTAGAG
>NC_091322.1:31559429-31634429 GCF_038502225.1 Cherax quadricarinatus | reverse complement strand
CAAAACTCAAGATCACCAAATAGAACAAATGAACAAGCATGTGAAAAATCTGGGTTTAATAATGTCAGCTGACCTTGCAAACAACACAAAAAGGCAAATATGAACGCCATGAAAATGGCAGGTTGTATGAGAATTTTCAAAACAAGGGAAATAGTGCCAGTGGTGTCACTTTTTTTTTTTCCAAATCTCTTGTTCTCTCGCTTATTGTTCAGTGTTGATGGCTTCTTTCAGAGCAGGAGAGATATCACAGCTGGAAGAGATCATTTAAGGTCCACAGAGCACCAGTAAAATATTTAAATTGCTGGGAATGCCTCAAAATATTAAATATGTTCTGAGGACAGAGGTGTATAACATGTATTTGAAGGCGTGCCTTGGGCACAGTAATAGAACACTGTATCAACATTTGTGGGTCTAGACTGTTGAACACACTACCACAAAATATCAGAAACATTCCAGGAACCACTGTAGAAGTTTTCAAGAGGAAGTTGGAAATGTACCTCCAAGTGGCAAATCAACCAGGCTGTGATGGTTGGCCAGGCAAGCATCAGATGAGCTTGATCCATGGCTGGGCTGCGAGAGTAGGAAAACTCGAAAGCCTGCAAAGGTTTTGTATATAGAGGGTATGAAGGTAAGGATGTGGACACGATGGGGTGTGTATATATATATATATATATATATATATATATATATATATATATATATATATATATATATATATATATATATATATATATATATATATATATATTATAATAATAATAATAGAAAAAGGACATGGTGGGGTATTAGCAGTAATAAGGAAATGGAGACATTTTAACTACAGGTGCGCCAGGGTATTGGTAGTATCAACTAATTTTGATGATATCGGCCTAATACTGGGTATCAATTTGGGCAAAAAAGATTTTATAGCCCCCATCCCTAGTTTTAACATGGTAATGTAAATGTCTAGTTATATAGGCACAGATTGTGTTGCTTTTAATACTTTAGCTAAGCGAGCACATTAAAATTTATTGTTGCAATAGCTGTGAAAAATAACTGCTAAGATTTTACTGCTATGTTGTGGCTGTCAGACGTGAGAAAGGTTGGGCAAGATTGAGGTCAATAGACTAAGTAATTTTAAAAGTAAATTAGGTCACTAAATTTGGGTGTGTAAAAAAAAAAAAAAAAAGGGAAACATTAATGCACGATGAGCCTGATCCATGCTGTCTCCGGGAGTACAAAAATTCTTGAAACTCGTCAAAGGTTTATCACCAAAATATCTTGTCCCATGATCTTTTGAGGTGATTAGTAGGTTGTACTTTGTTTATAAGATCAGACTTGGATTACCAGTAAATATTTGTTAGTTAATTTTTTATTTCAGAGATGAAAATCTGTTGAATATTTATTTTGGACGTCTGGTAAAACATTGATAATTTTATGTAGTAGCTATTAACAAAACCTGCATCAATCCCAGTTTAGCAGAGCTTCTTTGATATTGTTAAATATTTAAAATATTTTGTGCGGATTAGTAATGCTGTTGGTAAACAACACTTGACGCTTTTCTCTTACGAATCACAGGTTCGTCTTTTTTTTTTTTATCTTGAACCATCATTATTTCCCTTTAACAGACGTAATGTAAGCATGTGAGCCATTACTATAACGTTTCGCTCAAGGAGAGCCTTATGAAGTTATTCCCCTTTCAACTCCCTCTCTCTCCTTTCCCTTTTGGAAAGTTACGAAGCATCCTGTTCTGTCGCCAAAGTTAAATTAAATACTCTGGCGTCTCACTTTAGTAAGAAATAGCAGGAGACCCGGACTGTTGCAGAATGTTTGTTTAAGAGGCGTTTGAATGTTTAAGTTTAAACAATTGAACTGGGTATACACTTGTGCTGTAAGGGTGTGGGGAGGAAGGATGGGGGGGGGGGCACTCAGCCGGGAATATTTTGGCTTGTCACAAGGTGAAGTTTTTAAAGTTTGCTATTAATGAAAGTTAAGATTATCCTATATTCTCCTGTAACGAATACATCACCACCTCGAAGTTGGGTTCCTCTTCTTAGTGGAGGATAACCAGTAGAGTAGTTTAAATGGCAAAAAGGATATTTCCCTTAATTAGACGTTGCTTCTGCATGAATAGGGGAAGAAATATTGATCTTGTAATTTGAAGCAACCAGCTTGTGTTGGTTATATATTTTTGGTTTCGGAGGATCGTCACCCTAGTGGCTGGCCCGGTCTCAGTTTAGATGTATTTGAATAAAACTTGAAAACACAGGAAAGTAAAGATGGGTGTTTATACCCAACATTATAAGATTTATCTACCACACTGTTCGTAAAGAAAAAAAACTAGTGCAGTTTTTAACAGGCTTTAATTTTGCTTATAAGCCATGATGGTAGTACCTCCCTGGATGGTTGCTGTCTATCAAACTGTGGAAATGCACACCTGCAATATTTTGGAGTTTATTATGAGACCTCTCTCACCGGGAACTTGTTCAATACAATACGGAGTGTATATATATATATATATATATATATATATATATATATATATATATATATATATATATATATATATATATATATATATATATATATATATATATATATTATATATTTTATTTATTATTAGTGATGAGAGGTCTGGTGACTTACCGAAGGTTAGGTACATGTTTGCAGTCGTCTGTTCATGTAGTTAAGGGTGCAATAAAATTAGTTTAGAAGGGATACCTAATATACTAGAACTAAAGTCCTGGGCCACCGTCTTGGAGACTTAGCGACCCAGGGTGCTTAGTCGATGTTGCTTGCGCAAATCATTGTTTGAGACCAATCAGGCTTCTTCCCATATCATCAGGTATCCTTGCATGTTACGGTGTATCACACAAGCATTATTATTCATGGTCAGCGCAGCACGCGTACCTCGCTCTTGCTCACTGCTCTGAACTTCTTACTGGCAGTCTTGCCTACGTACACATTGTCTCATCCCCCATCCCCCACATGGGATGAAGTAATCATCTGCACTGGTTTCCGTCGTCTTGGCAGGTTTATTCTATGCTGAGTTCCTGATGGTAGACTAGCTAGTGGCCACACTTGTTTCATAATCCGCGAGTACCTTGGTTATGTTGGCCACCTTCCAAACTAGAAGCACCAAATACTTGACTGGTGACCGTTCTCGGGCAACATTGTTGATGTGGTGGACGACACGTCACCTGTCGAGATGACGTGGGGTGGAAATTGAAGGCTAGTAAGTATTTGAAAAATGTGGTTGCATTACTTTTCGAGGAATTGTGTTGGAGATCCTAAGCACTCCGGAGAATCCAATAACTCCTCCTTAATGTGTCATGCGAGAAATGTAGCAGGTCATCCTTGTTTGACGATTTTCTGTACACTTTGAGGGTTAGCTTGTGCCGGCAGGGCGTCAACAGCCGCACCCTGGTTGACTAGGCAATCAAGGAAAGCAGGACTAGGGTAGGGCTGTGTGATGCAGTTCAGATGGGCTTGTGAGGTCTCTAGGGGGATCTAATTATATGGTCACACCTGCCGTAGCAAATGTCGGGTAGTCACGCCCGTCTGAGGTCTTTTGTTCTTGACGGCGTCAGGTCGTAACACGTGGTACACACCCCATTGTGGAGGGGTACTTTGACTACCATATAAGCCCAGGGAACAGCTAAGCAAGGAGGTTGTTGGTGACAGGTCCGGGGAGCGACAGCTCTGGACAGCCGCGTGTGTAGTGGACCACGCATTGGGAATCTCGGGTCAGCTGGTTGGTGAAATAAGAGTGAGTACTAGTCCGTGTTACTGCTAACATCTACCTTTCCCCCTGGTAATAAGTCTCATAGGTCAATTGTTATATTATGTAAATGTCTATCAGGATATGTGGTATTCTAGCCCTTATATGTTAAGTAAACTATAGCCATAGTTCCCATTTTTATTTGTACCTCCATATGCTATTCCCTATTCTGTTAAGCACTGGGATACACAGGAGACGTGCTCACTCGCTGGGATACCTCAGGTAGAGTGGGTAAAGATCTCACAGCTGCAGGAGCAAGGATACTCCTGAAGCAGGTCACAGGTAAAGTTTGATCATCGTGTACATAACACGCACAGTATGAAAATGGAATAACTGAATAAGTGGGGCAGATAGATTTTTTACTTTCTAACCTATTTGATGCAAAAAGTAAGTCACTTAAGTAAAATAAGACTGACACAGTGAAAGGTTCTTCGTCAATATAAAGTACGTACTTAATTCCTCTCTCTCTCTCTCTCTCCTGCACCTGTGACGAGCGGAGTTCCACAGGGGTCAGTCCTAGGACTGAAGGGACAGACTCGGAAGTGTCCCTGTTCGCAGATGTGAAGTTAATGAGAATTAAATTTGACGAGGATCAGGCAGGACTAGAGAGAGGCCTGGACAGGCTGCAAGCCTGGTCCAGCAGCTGGCCCTTCGAATTTAACCCTGCAAAATGCAAAGTCATGAAGATCGGGGAAGGGCAAAGAAGACCGCAGACAGAGTAAAGGCTAGGTGGCCAAAAACTGCAAACCTCACTCTACCGAGCACATCTGAGGCGCACATCATGCAGATAACTGCTGCAGCATATGGGTGCCTGGCAAACCTAAGAATAGAATTCCGGTACCTTAGTAAGGAATCGTTCAAGACTGTACACCGTGTACGTCAGGCCCAAATTGGGGCATGCAGCACCAGTTTGGAACCCACATCTGGTCAAGCACGCAAAGAAATTAGAGAAAGTGCAAAAGTTTGCAACAAGACTAGGCCCAGAGCTAAGGGGAATGTCCTACGAATAAAGGTTAAGGAAAATCGGCCTGACGACACTGGACAGGAGAGTTAGGGGAGACATGATACATAAAATACTGCTAGGAATTAACAAGGTGGACAGACAGGATGTTCCGGAGAGGGAACACAGAAACAAGGGGTCACAATTGGAAGTTGAAGACTCGGAGGAGTCAAAGGGATGTTAGGTATTTCTTCAATTTCTTCAGTCAGTTGCCAGGAAGTGGAATAGTCTGGATAGTGAGGTAGTGGAGACAGAAACCATACATGGTTTTAAGACTAGGTTTGATAAAGCACATGGAGCAGGGAGAGTGACCTAGTAGCAACCAGTGAAGAGGCGAGGCCAGGAGCTACGACTCAACTCCTGCAACCACAGTTAGGTGTGTGCGCGCGCGCATGAGGGGGGTTCATAGTACTGTATCATGCCTTGCAGCCGTTACTAGGATGTGACTTGTGAAATCATAATAACATTTGTATGAGGATGGCATATACGATGATACAGAAAAACTACAAGCCGATGTTAACAAGTAGGTCACAAAGCATTGTTAATTGAGGACATATTTTGGGTTACTTTATTTTGGGAAAAAAATAATCTATAACTGGAATGGAGTATTAAAAAACTCATCCATTCGATACAGTAGAAGTGATGTGGAGGACTTGAGGGAGAACATTTTATGTTCAAGGACAGCAGCAGTGTTACTGTCATAAATTAGAAGAAATTGATAAGCTTGGTAACTAGATCCTCCAAAAGGAAAAAAAATAGAAGCGAGTGATACTGCCACCGGTGTTCCTAGCTTGGACTGTTACTGCACACTAGCAGGTGTTTATTTTGTTAGGCTATAAGATGGAAAGCAAACATTGAAAAGTGAAGGACTGGAGTGGGATTAAGGAGTGAGAAATGTGGTTAGACATAGAGCTAGAAACGTTAATTAGCCTGACTGCTTTGAGAGGGGATGGGGAAGGTTGAGAATAGTTTTTTCCCTCGACTAATGTTAGGCAGGCGAGATCACAGAACCAGATAATGTACAGAGAACTTTCACTGTTTGTGTAAATTCAGTCAAGTACTTGAATTATTGGGAATACCAAGACCCTTGAATTAAACTCGCTGGAATGTTGGGAAGAAAGATGAATCCATTTACATATTGAAAATTCTGGAGGGATTTGTTAAAAATTTGCAAACGAAGATTATTCCCTACTAGAGGCGGCGGCTCGGCCAAATACTTCAGTGAGAAGCAGAGTTCATTGAGCATAGTGTAAACTCAGTAACTGTAAAGAGAAGCTTTTTAATACCCTCCATTCATACATTAGGGAAATTAGTAGCAGGCCCCTACCTGTCTTCGAAAGTTAATTAAATAAGGTCCTGAAGCTAGTTCTAAATCAGCCAGGCTGTGGCACCTACATAGTACTGTACGGCTAGCATCAACAGCCTGGTTATCACGCCAGTAGTCAGGAACTGGATCATGAAACCAGCGACTCCGAGAAGGTCGGGAGACCACCTTGGATTGTCTTCACGTTACCTTCGGGTAATTAGGGGCTGTTCGTGTGTTTGGGGGAGGTGGCCAACAATCACTAAGGCACTAGTGGATCACTGTAGCTACCAGCTCGTCTATCACGTACCTAGTACAGAAGCAGGCCGTGACGTTGGAAACCAGCGCAGATGTCATCCCATGCGTGGGATATGACAAGGTGTACATGGAAGGGACTGCTAGAAGTCTAGACCAGGTAGTTTAAGAGAACAAGTAGGCGGGGATTAGAGAGAACTTCAGTAATGCGTGTGTGATACACCATAACTCGGGCTGTCTGATGAGATGGAAAGAAGCCAGATTGATTTCAAATGAGAATAATTTACTCCAGCGACGGTGTTGTGAAGCAGCCCAGATCCCAAAGTCGTACATTTTACCGTATCAGGTGTCCTACCTAAATTAATTCTACCCAACCCCACACTACACTAACAGGTGGCTCGCACACCTGCACGATCTTACCCTACTTAACCTCCCTTAATTCACCCATCTATCTATTACATACTTTCTGTGCTGTGTATTGAATTGATAGACACCAAAGAAAGAAAAAGCTTGCTAATAAAATATTCCAAATGTTTCACACGTTTTTTTCACTGCCACTGTTTGTATTGCTAACTACTATTGCTATCGGTACAATATCCAATATTTTATATTCGTATACTTTTTACCACCCATATTTCGATAGAGCTTGTGGGTTCTCCATCTTTATTTAAGTTTCTAATAAGATATTTGCGTAGTTATATTTTCGTTACACAGTGTTTTATCGGAGTCCACGAGTAAGGCAGCCCACTATAGCACTTTCCAGTTGCGAAATTTCTGCTAGCTTTGTTCAAGGTTAACTGTACGTTCAGCTGACACACTTGAATGGATTTCCTTCCGCTTGCCGCCTGAAGGTATGTTTTATCAGTCTTGTGATGAGTGCTTGATAGCAGGTGTGCCTTGGCCAGGCGTGTAGCCTCCCACCTCCTTGGTCAAGGTTGGCAAACGTTTTCCTTTCTTTGCCTGCCATTATTATTCAGTGTAGCCTCTATTGTTGGTAGAACCGCAGACGACACTCGGTACTGTCTTCAAATTTTTAATTATGGCAGTGATCTTTTTTTTTTCCAGTGAACACGTTATAAAATTGTAAGGACTGGTGACAAGTTAGTAATTATACAGATTTATTTTAAGATAATCTCGGACGTTGGCGATGGTGGTATGCGATAATCTGTAGACAGCTCCTGTTATTATCGAGACTCATTAAGTTCATAGCTGTGAATTGTGCAAACACGTGTTCCCCATATTGATCTCGGGTATATGTGTAGTAATACATTGGTTGTCAGTGGCGTGGTTGTAGATTACACTGCCACATGCGTTTTCAGCAGGTCTCTTTATGTATGGTATGTACTGTAGTGTATCAAAGATGGCTAGTATTATACCTTTATCTTCGATATTCCTTTAAGTTGAGAGTTTTTCTACTCCCTGAGCCAGGCTTGTCTGGTTCTTGCCTGGTCTACTAGACTGTTGCTGCTGGTGGCCTACTATCCCACATATCCATCACAGTCTGGTTGATCTGACACTTGGTGGAAATTCTTGTTCAGCTTCCTCTTTAAGACCTATTCACTTGTTCCAGCAGTGTTTCTGATGTCAGGTTTTTACCAGGTTTCTGTTAGAATGGAAGTTAAGTCAGTATTTAGTAACTGTTAGTGCTATGATGTCATGGGGATCCGGCATTGTAGTTTGTGGTATTTTTGAAGATTGTTTGTCTTCTGTAATATTGAGTCTTGGTCATCAATGAACGTGTTATTATAAGGGTCTGAGAGGCGATTTAGTTCAGGATCGATATTAGCATTCATAAGTTGCGCTTGCAATAACGGGTTTTTGTCTGATGAGCACGTAAGGTGACAGGTAAACTTGTTACATTCATTATACACTTCGTCTTCAATACGTGCCTTTGTTTTAATGCTTCCTTGTCTTGTTTGAGAACAGTCCTGGAGAGAGAATCCCAGCACAATAACTTGTAACATTAAACTACTGTTCGCTGGAGAAGCAAAATGTTTGTAAAATATATTAATTTTCACTATCTTTCGTTTGTGGTTTTATAACTTACTATTGTATTTAAAAGACGTAATATGGCAAATTAACTACTTTAGTCCTTTTCATCATTTACGATTCCTTTTTTTTTTTCAGTTAATTTGTACGGTACTCTGATTAGTTGAGAAACTGCCGGAACAAGTGTAGAAGTCTTGAAGAGGAAACTCGCAAAGTGTTGGATTAGCCAGGCTGTGATTGATGTGTGAGCCAGCAGGCCGCTAGCAGCAATAACCAGGCTGAGAAGGCAAACACCAGAGAAAAATGACTTGGAGGAAAATTTCCAGGTTTCCTCTTTGGATTCCTCTGCTAGTTTTATACATGGTGTTAAAAAGTCTTGAACACTACATTTGTGTTGATTTAAATGTACTCGTTACACCCATTACTTTCTATTAGGTCATTTGTCTAAACTCAGCAGTGTTTACCTCTCGTAAGGAGTAATTTCATTGTGCAGAAATGGGATCCGTCCCTTCAGTATTTGTAATTAGTGTATTTTGGTTTAAGTTGTGGGTGTTGGCAGTCAGTAGGTACTGGTGTACCTTAGTTGTGGTGGTAGTCAGTAGGTACTGGTGTACCTTAGTTGTGGTGGTAGTCAGTAGGTACTGGTGTACCTTAGTTGTTGTGGTAGTCAGTAGGTACTGGTGTACCTTAGTTGTGGTGGTAGTCAGTAGGTACTGGTGTACCTTAGTTGTGGTGGTAGTCAGTAGGTACTGGTGTACCTTAGTTGTGGTGGTAGTCAGTAGGTACTGGTGTACCTTAGTTGTGGTAGTAGTCAGTAGGTACTGGTGTACATTAGTTGTGGTGGTAGTCAGTAGGTACTGGTGTACCTTAGTTGTGGTGGTAGTCAGTAGGTACTGGTGTACCTTAGTTGTGGTGGTAGTCATTCAGTTTTACATCTGGGATGACACATGTTTGTCATGACAACGAGACATAGCCAACACATGTACACATTATGTTGGCTATCTTTACACATTTATACTTTGTTTCTCTTCCCTGTTACAGTTGTCGTTCAGGCAGTGTGACTTTTTTTTTTAAATCTCAAAGAACATTGTTTTAAGAACAGGGATTACCATTTATGTGCGCTCACATTACGATTGTATTCTACCTGATCGCGGTGACTACGTCGGACTGCGAGCTTAAAGTAAGTGCCTACAGGCTGGCTGATCAAGCCGTCAAAAGGGTAGAAGTGTGGTCAGAGACCTGAGGACTACCATCTCCGTCAAGACAGATACCTTCCAGCCTGCGCATCAACTATCTTCGCCCCGTTAACTTATTTTTCTTAAGAGGAACCCGACGTTAATTTTTTTTAGCGTTCTGCTAACTTGCAAATGCTGTTTTTTTTTGTTTGTAGGTTGCGCACACCTATAAAACGTACATTTAACCACAAATTAACAAATTAAAACTACTGCTGCAAAAAGTGTTTGCGAGGTGACCAGCGTAAATAGGAAACGTTCAAATTTGGCCGATTGCCACTCCTTGTGCGAGAATGGGATGTGCTTAGATACCTTACTCAGTTACGTTACTTTATATATCTGGTCATTGATTTTGTCTCGGGCCAACCAGATAAACTGTTGAACGATACTTACCAGGCGTTGGTGAGGGAGGGAGGGAGCCAGCCAGCCAGCCAGCCTGGTTGGCTGCGTGAATGACGCTTACAGCTCTCAGTATTGGCACGTGTGTGTGAATCTTCCCACTGCCTGCCTCCCCACAAGTGCTTATGTTAGGTTAGACTTGGCAGGAGAGGCGTGTGTTAGTGCGCCCCCACTACCACATCTCCATCACAACTTCCCCCTCCCTCACTCCCCCATCTTCCCGTTCTCATTCTCTCCTTCCCTCTTGCATTCCCTCTCAGACTGTACTTCTCTCTCCTCCCTCTTCCCCCTCTGTCTCCCTCAGTCAACTTGTCAGCTCCTCCTCTCTCCAGCAGGTGATCATGTGAGACAGAGATGAGTCATGAAGGCGACACTGATCTTGTGCTACGTGATTCTTGCTTCAATGGCAGCTGAAACTCGGCTTTTGTCACTTTAGCTTTTATGCAAGTCGTGTTCTGGGCATGTCTCGCAGTTTTTTTTTTCTTTTGCTCGCTGTACCTTTGAGTTACGAGAGTTTTCTACTTCCGGAGCCCGGCCATGGGCCAGGCTTATCTGGTGCTTGCTTGGTCAACAAGGTTGTTGCTGCTGCTGGCTCGCTGCTCTACATACCCATCACAGCCTGGTTGATTCGGCACCTGAAGGTTACCTGGAGGTTATTCCGGGGATCAACGCCCCCGCGGCCCGCTCCATGACCAGGCCTCTCGATGGATCAGGGCCTGATCAACTAGGCTGTTACTGCTGGCCGCACGCAGTCTAACGTACGAGCCACAGCCCGGCTGATCCGGCACTGACTTTAGGTATCTGTCCAGCTCTCTCTTGAAGGCAGCCAGGGGTTTATTGGCAATTCCCCTAATGCTTGATGGGAGGCTGTTGAACAGTTTTGGGCCCCGAACACTTATGGTGTTTTCCCTTAGTGTACCAATGGCGCCCCTACTTTTTATTGGGGGCATTTTGCATCGCCTGCCCAGTCTTTTACTTTCGTAGGGAGTGATTTCTGTGTGCAGATTTGGGACCATTCCTTCCAAGATTTTCCAAGTGTAGATTATGATATATCTCTCCCTCCTGCGTTCCAACGAGTACAAGTCAAGTGCTTCCAAGCGTTCCCAGTAGGTGAAGATATTTGTCCAGTTTCTCCTTGAAGACCTCTACACTTGTCCCGGTAGTTTCTGATAATTATGTACAACACTTAAACGAAAACGAGCTAGTGGTTCGTACGAATGAGGAATTATCTGAATGAATGTCTGGTCACAGGCCGGATGGTGAGAGTGCAAACACTCCAACAGGTCACAAGTAAATTGTAGGTAAAGAGTCAAATGGCAAGGGTAACTCGTGGGAATGACAAGATCATGGCTTTGTATTTGATAGCTACCAAGTGCAGAGAATGGACGAGAATATTAATAGCGATCAAGAGGTTTAACAGGGCATGCAGAGAAGCGAGAGAATGTGGAAGTAACGTAGAGCCAGAGAATCTCCAGACACCAGAACAACAACTTCAGACTCGGAGAATACTGAGGAGCAGTTTAAAGTTTTTGCTCAGAGGCAAAATAGACACTGCGAGACAGCCACATAAGTGTAAAAAGTGTAAAGGACCAGGCAATAAGTCTTATATAAAAGGGGGGGGGTGAAGAAAGGAAAGTGTAATACGAACTCTGTAGGAGATTCACGCAGGTGTGGACAGCAACGAGATTACACATGGGAAGCCAGTAGAAGCACTTCCAGACAGTAAACTGACAGACTGAACTAACCTAACCTATCGTACGTAAATTCTTCCGGAACCTACATGAAATAAGAATCCTACTAGCACATGCTAGAAATATTGCAGCAACAAGTGTAGACATCTTAAAGAAGAAACTGCTCTGTGACCTCAGTGCTAGATCAACCAGGCTGTACTCAGATTTGTTTCTCGAGTCGAGAGACTACTACTGACCACGTCTCCAAGACCACTGTGATCAGCATCACTGATTTCTGACCTCTAAACCATTGAACATGCAATCAACAAGGAAGACTTGCCGCAGCCGGTTTGCGATGAAGCAAAACCCCCTTCTAAATAGGTCATATGTCGCTGGTATACGAGTGATGTACAACTGCTGTATGGAACCCTGGAGTCACCATCTACCACACACACAGGACTGAAGAATGGGCCAAAGATTTGCACTCTGGCCTATCCCAGTACTGAGGGAAAAGATTTAAGGGGAAAAACTGCCAAAAATATTTTAATTTGATGACCATAAGAGGATGCTGATCAGGACGAACATAATCACGACATATCAAAGAACTGATACGGTTGAAAAGGAGAACAGAGAGAAATATCTTGTGGAGATTTTTTTTTTTAAATCGCAGTGTGTTGGAATATTCTGGAGACGGTATGTAACCCTCTTCCTTGTCTAGTGTCTGTGACTGTTAATCTCCTCGCTGCCAAATGAGGAAGGAGGAGGGGGGGGGGAGAGTTAACCTTTTCTCACCATCTGGAAGGTTTTGCACCAGTAGTTCCATGTCTACTATACCTGCCTAGCAGTGGCGATATTAGAAAGTATATTTGTTACTGGATCTCAGAACCTTGAGTTTATGAACGTCACAGTGACACGTTCTGACGTACCGAGTGATTAACACGCTCCTTAGCAACAGTGCCCCAGGATAGTGCCGGCGTTTAGGCTGGGATGTTTTTTGATTGCCTGGGAGCAGCAGGCTCAAGGTTTACGCCAAACAAACGCATCACATTGTGTCTAACGTGACGCGAGTACCAGGCAGCCGGATCAATAATCTCCTGTGTTTCTTGACGTGTGCTCACCACGTCTATTCAGTGACAGGCGTGTGTATCAAGATCATATAAATGTTGTTAGTAGACTTGGAACTTAGCCAGAATCCACAGTTGGAAACGGACTGTGACTGTGGGTATTGCTGGCGTGTGTGCTAAGCTGAGTGAGTGTTGGTTATAACGATTGATGACATTCGGACATTGCGACAGCTCGTTAAACAGGGCCTAATTTAATCGGCGTTCAGTTCTGCGCCGAGTGAGTCCAAGCCAACAATACCCGCAGGTAGAACACGTACACTTGAGGCATCAGGTAAAAGTTTTCTCCTTAACTTATTTATTAAATAGATTGCAGTCCATTATTTTGTGCAAGTAGACCTGACTGATATACGTATACGGTTGGTATGGGGCAAGTGAGGAGATTAGCTGGTCACTGTCATTTCTGCGTGCATGTTCAACGTGTATGTCCAAGCTTCATTCAGCAAGCGATTATGCTGGACCATCCAGCCTGGTCATTAACCAGGTGTCAACAAGGACATCATATTGATAAATGTATGCCCAGGTGTATTGTTGACAGCCAACTGTGGAGGAAGTGTTTAGCATTTCCTTGACAGAGCTTGGGGAGAGGCAGATAGGCTCTAGACAGAGCTTGGGGAGAGGCAGATAGGCTCTAGGTGATTAGGGTGATACTTCAACAAGTCGAGTGTACATGGTCTTTCACATCTCTTGAGTCTCCGTGTAACTTGCATACAGAAATCACTCCCTACGAAAGCAAAAGACTTGGCAGGCGATGTAACATAACCCCAGTGAAAAGTAGGAGCGCCATTAGTACACTAAGATAAAACACAAGTGTCCGGGGCCCAAGACTGTTCAACAGCCTCCCACCAGCCATAAGGGGAATTACCAATAGACCCCTAGGTGTCTTCAAGAGGGATCTGGACAGATACCCAAAGTCAGTGCCAGATCAACCTGGCTGTGGTTCGTATGTTCGACTGCGTGCGGCCAGCAGTAACAGCCTGGTTGATCAGGCCATAGAGTTGAAGAACAACCTGAGGACTTCTATTATTTATACTTCTAGGTATGAAGCCAAGAATTCTGTTAGCATTGCGAACACTAATGCACTGTTGTCTTGGTTTTAGATTACTGCTAACCAGAACTCCTAAATCCTTTTCGCAATCAGTAGTATTAAGATATACATTATTTAGTTTATATGTCGCATGGTTATTGTCCTGTCCAACATTTAGAATTTTGCATTTATCTCTGATCTGATAGTCTTTTTCATCCCTCCCCCCGATCGCCACTCCAGTTTAGGAAGAACCAAAGTGATGATGAGTGGGATTTGATCTTCAGCTTATCACGAATAATCAGGGTGAGTTGGTCTTAAAACTCGCAGGCCAGTGTGTTAAGTTTTACGAATCAGGTGCCATGGGTTCATATCCCACCTGTTCGTAATTTGTTTAAAGTCGTGTTATTACGATTTCGTGAGTCAATTATCACGAACTTTTAAAGGGTAACTTACTCTCAGGTAAGGGGAGAGCGGGCAAGTGAAGGTAGGGAAAGAATAGCGCTGGAAAGAAATGTTTCCAGTCGTAGAAACAGCCAGGAATACAGGCTGGAATACTGCTGTACATTAACATCTCCATACAAAGCAGGTGAAATCGCAGATCTAGAGAGTGTACAGAGATCCTTTACTGCACGTATAAGTTCTGTCAAGCACCTTAACTACTGGGAACGCTTGGAAGCACTTGACTTGTGCTCGTTGGAACGCAGGAGGGAGAGATATATCATAATCTACACTTGGAAAATCTTGGAAGGAATGGTCCCAAATCTGCACACAGAAATCACTCCCTACGAAAGTAAAAGACTGGGCAGGCGATGCAAAATGCCGCCAATAAAAAGTAGGGGCGCCATTGGTACACTAAGAGAAAACACCATAAGTGTCCGGGGCCCAAAACTGTTCAACAGCCTCCCATCAAGCATTAGGGGAATTGCCAGTAAACCCCTGGCTGCCTTCAAGAGAGAGCTGGACAGATACCTCAAGTCAGTGCCGGATCAGCCGGGCTGTGGCTCGTACGTCGGACTGCGTGCGGCCAGCAGTAACAGCCTAGTTGATCAGGCCCTGATCCATCGGGAGGCCTGGTCATGGACCGGGCCGCGGGGGCGTTGATCCCCGGAATAACCTCCAGGTAACCTCCAGGGGTTAATAATCAACCCAGCAGGGACGCATTCTGCATTGAGAGGTACCCACAACGTGTACCTAAATGTAGCTGGAAAACGGTATTCACATGGGTTAAGTATGGTTTTGAAGGTGCATTGTGAATGACGAATGGTGCAAGCCAGCGGTTTTCTATAGCTTGCCATAGGGCCAACGGCTACCACATTCACACTTTCAAATTATTATAATCACGGGGGAGCGCTAAACCCGTAGGATTATCTAGCTCACGTGGGGGGATGAAGGGTATTCAGGCTCAATTCAGGGAAGTGGAACACAGATCAAATACCCTAGATTAAGAGCCCCTCACCAGCGTCAAGGAACCTCCCTTGAGGGGTGACACTGAGACACCGTCAGTAACCCCGTATGCCAGCGGTAGCGTCTTCTCACTTAACCATCATTGAACCCACGACACCATGAGCGGGTCATCATATGATTAAAAAAGTGTCAAAGAACTTTTTTTCTGTGACGAAAGTAATGTGGAACAGTGTGAGGGAGCCATACCCCCGGCCGGGATTGAACCCGCGGTCATAGTCTCAAAACTCCAGCCCGTCGCGCTAGCCACTAGACCAGCTAGCCACAATAAGATTCATCCAACTAGGTATATTTCTACACCATAGGAAAGTTAGCACAGGCACCTCTGTGACCACAAATGCAAGTTTTTACAGACGAATCTCCAGCTAGCGTGGCCGTGACGAACTCTAGCTCAAGTCCCTTCACTGCCGTCAACATGACTTAAGAAATCGTAATGACACGATTGCAAATAAACCAAATAGCTGGTCTAGTGGCTAGCGCGACGGGCTGGAGTTTTGAGACTCTATGACCGCGGGTTCAATCCCGGCCGGGGGTATGGTTTATTTGCAATCGTGTCATTACGATTTCTTAAGTCAGTGTGAGGGAGGTTAGGGCATTAGGGGTGACGTGTGGAGATAGGAAATGGACAGCTGGGGCGACAGCGGTCAAGGGCAGACACATGAACGTTATCCTGGATTAGGGCTGGTGGGTAGCTCTCCCTGGGGTGGGGTGGGGGGGGGAGGTGTGAGTAATGAAGCACTCCCTATGCTCCCTCTCTCAACACAACAACCCTTGCTGCTGTAGCCTGGGCTGTCTTGTACTCTGAAGGTTAACCTCTTACTTTTTCAAATCACTCGTGCTTTTCATAACTAACTCACACATTAAAGATAATAGTCAAGGACGAACCGAATCCTCTAAAGATTTAATATCCAATTTGTGGTCTTAGGTATTGTTTCTGTCATGGTATTGTGACTCTTCCTCTCCTGCTTTCATTAATAATAACTGAGTAGTGGATTTAAATTGGATAAGTTTATATATAAAAATGTATGTATATATAGACGAGTGGTTTGTTGACTGTGGTGGATACCATCATCTGTGTTATTGTTACGCTTTATTAAACTTTTTTAAACAAAGTGCGTGGAAATATTTTGTTGCAACACCTCTATGTAGATAAATGGTTCAGAAAACTGACATGTTGATAAGTTAGACACATGTGCAACACTTAGGAATCTTTATGGAGGAAACTTATCACCACAGTGGCTTCATCAGTCCAGTACATAGTAGTGAAGATCAGGAGGAAAGTGAAGCAGTCAGTCTCTCATGTTGGAGTCGATGTAATCAGTCTATCAGTCTTGAAAAGATCGATGGACCTATCTAGCATGGGCAGTAGGTCTGTTGAAATTGTTAAATGGCCACAATTCTTGAAGATTAAAAACAGGAAGCAGCAAGGAAACTAGGAAGAGAGAGGTCTTAAAGCAAGTTCATGAAAGAGGTTGGTGGGAGGGATGAAGTCTTGTGGGCAGATTGCCAGAAGCGTCTCCTCTTAGTCACTCTCACTAGCCAGCGTGGTACACAGGTCGTCAACCACACCAAAGCTTTTAAAGAGTTTGCAAGGGAAAATTGGACTATTACCTGCTCAGTTTGGCCGAGCAGTCGAGTGAGGGCTATTAGGTCCACGTTCAGTTAGCAGCAACAGCCTGCTGGACCAGACAGTCGACAGGAAACTGGAATCAAGTCAGATATTATTGCTGTCTTGTATCTCTTCACTGCTGGTTCGTTAATATATATATATATATATATATATATATATATATATATATATATATATATATATATATATATATATATATATTTTATTATGTATATATGTATTTAATTATTTATTTATTTAATTTGTCAGCACTGCAGTTTTATTCCTTAATACGTTAAGTTGTAAAATAATTTGCAGTAAAACAACAACGGGACTGTCTTCTGGAAATAACGTTCGTTGTATAAAGATTCAAAACATTTTAAAGAGGAGAAGAAACATTGAAAGCAAACGCCAATTTACTTCGTAATAAATGGTTACCTGGAGGTTATTCCGGGGATGGAGACATTTGTCGAACTTAGTGTCTTACTTTTTAGACAGTTGGTAAAGAAAAACCAAACTACACCTTATTTTTTTTTCGAAAAGTATTGGTCACTGATATATATATAATTTTATGGTGATCACTGATAGTGATATTGTATAAGATATAGTCTTACTGTTAGGATAGAGTTAGAAGAACAAAAGTAAAAGTTGGTAATGTTGTGTTGCCTCCTTGAAGGGTCACAGCAAGTCAGAGGTCACTGGTGTCACTGGCAAGCTGGCGGCCACAGATGCCAGCACACATTCTCTTTTTTTTTTGTTGTTGTTGTTGATTTCTCTAATATTATAATGGCTTTGTTGTGGGCAGTACGCACTCTAGCGGCAAGAACAGAGTAGGCAAGTCACGGGATGACCAGACATTTACTATTACGAAGGTCTCGCAAGAGCCTTGTAGTCGTTGATCTGAAGGAAAAAAAAACATTGCTAAGATATGCGCATTTACTGGACAGAATTGTCAGCATGTCAAGTATATCTACTAGCTAAGACGGAACTTGTAGCATTGGATTAAAGTTTGATGCTGTTTAACTCTACAAAGGGTACAAAAAGGTGGTGGTTAGTCATAGTTATGAATGAGTTAATCTCCCAAGCACTCATTGAAGCGTGCATTCTGGGAGACATTATTTTTAGATAGTGCACTTATGGGTGGGTGGGAGTATATGCTGTGTATTATGAACCAGTAGACTTACTGTACAGATAATAGGTATAAAATGCCGCCACATGGAAAAATTAAGCAAAAATGCAGTGTTACGCGATCATTTATTGGCTGCGTTTTGTCCACACAGTGGACTTTATCAGGTCAAACAGATCTACCTGGGTCAAGGGTACACGAGTATGTATAGTGTGGAGAGTTAGGTGGAGAATGTAGGATAAGTTCAACCTACCTAACCTGACTCTCCACACTAGAAATATTCGTGTACTTTTTACCCAGGTAGTGCAATTATTTAATTGTTCCAGGCTTACTGTAATGCTCTTACGTCCGTTTCTATATTACTTTTTTTTTGCTAATGAACTGTCATAAATGAAGTTAATGTTAGATACTAGCATAATAACTAGCTATAGTCTACCTCTTAATTTTGTATGCAGAGTTGTTTACGATAGTATAGCAGAATTTAAACAGACGTCAACTCTTTGACTCATTCACTATGAATAGTGGGAATGGTCACCTTGCTTCAGCTCTACGGTGGGTAGTCTTCAAGGTAACTGGGCCAGTCATAGCGAGACCCAGTTTATCATAGGAATGTATCAAGGTTATTAAGTGCCAGACTGTACTCAACTCGTGTAATAGATGGTGAAATTAATAGGTAACACCTTTTATGGTCCGTTCTTTGTGAATATTGGGAATGTGTGGTGTACTTGATCTCCTCCCCGGTCCACCAATGTGGGTAGTCATGTAGGCAACCGGTCCAGTCATGAGTGAGACTGGCGTGACAAACATGTTTGTTTCCGGTGTAACCTTGCCACTTGTAGTTGCGCGTAAGTGGAGCTGCTGTCTGTTGCGTACATCGCTAAATCAGGTAGTATTGCGTACATCACTAAACCAGGTAGTATTGCGAACATAACCAGTAAACCAGGTAGTATTGCGAACATAACCAGTAAACCAGGTAGTATTGCATACATCAGTAAACCAGGTAGTATGGAAGACATTGACTGTCTTGGGAGGCGCTACTTTCTATTTGAGCATGATATGGAAGTTGCTAAACATTTTGCATTATGGTACAATTGCTAGTCTTTTTTTTTTATTGTCCCCACGAACATATACAGTAAGACTCCAGGCAAATCTTTTACTCTCGTACGTTCAGATTACACCTTACTTCTGTCTTTTTAAATTCTTAGTTTTAAATGTTTCTTTGATAATTCACCAGGTCTAGTGCGAGAATGGGTCATGGGGGCCATGCTTCCCAGCACCATTAACACAGGTGTGTATCAACACAGGCAGGTAGCGTGCTGTGACCCGTGCGAATTTAGCATTTGCCTATGAATCAAATTAACATAATAGACTGGTAGTCAACTTAGCAGCGAAAGTATGGTATATTATTTATAGTGAGAGTAGTTGTGTACACGAGTACAGTCCCCAGGCAGAAACTGGTTTGGTTATGTGGGAAGGACGGGGCAGCATCTTCACAGTGAAAGTGCGCACGGCTCGCCCAGGGCGACCCTCCACGCGGGATAACGGCATTACTTGTACGGCTACTGCACTCCGATCTTGAGTACGACATGACCATCTTAAGGAGAAACTGATGCTTACTGCAGCGAGGGAGGACTACCAAGAAGGTCCTAGTTTCTAATTCTAATAAAGGGGGTCAAATAACCTCTTCTACTAGTTAGCGCATCAGTGTTTCTGGTAAAAGTGAGTTGAAAGAAACTGTAGCTGCTTATGAATGTGAGAATAGTGTGATGCTAAGAAGTTTCTCAGTTACTGGTTATGATAACCATAATTTTTAAAGGGGTAGAGAGGTAATCCAGCGGAAGGGCTCAGTCAGATGAGCAAAAGCTCCAGGTGCGGGTCATCAAATGATTAAGACCCGCGTCAGGAAACACTTGCCCTGTTATATGGGAAATCTTACCTAGCACAGATAACCCAATTGATCATGCCATAACAAGGCCTGGCCTGGGACTGGGCGGCAGGGACGATGAACTACGGAATCAGGAACAGATCAGTATGTTATTAAATATATTACCCTATTCTCTATAACAAAAGCATGACGTTTAAATGCTGTGTTTGAACACAATGGAGATTTCACCCGAGCTATTGAAAGCTAGTTTGTGGAAATAATCTATTGAGCGTTTTACATTCCGGGAGGATTCCTGGTTTAGTTTTTCTCATGAACACAAATGGAAGGTTAATCTTGCAAGCGTCTACGTCTGTTACATATATACGCAACAGTATTTTTAATACACTGCTAGGGATGGTGGTGGTATCACCAGCACCATCCCTAGCTCTGTGCTCCCTCGTAAGATTAATTTAGCCACTGTGGCAAACATTAATATCTTGTAACGGCGACGTTGTTTGAAATTTATTCATTTGTTTATTTCAGGTTTGTTGACTTCATTGTAGCCAAGGATTTCCTAAACCAGGCGAAGGCCACACATTTTATGATGTAAGTATTTCCTAGTAATGGTATTGGAACATGTTTTGTGCTCTGCCATTTATTAATCCTGTTACATATGAATGGAGTCCCGTTGTATAATGTTTGCAGGATTGCAAACCACCTGAATTCCCAAAAACTGCACAATACAGGGCAACACGGGTTCAGGGCAGGTCGCTCCTGCCTCTCACAACTACTGGATCACTATGACATGGCCTTGGATGCACTGGAAGAAAATCAGAATGCAGATGTAATATACACAGACTTCGCAAAAGCGTTTGACAAATGCGATCATGGCGTAATAGCGCGCACAATACATGCCAAAGGAATAACTGGCAAAGTGGGGAGATGGATCTTCAACTTCCTAACCAATCGAACACAGAGTAGTGGTCAACAGAGTTAAATCGGAGGCTGCCATAGTGAACAGCTCTATTCCACAAGGCACAGTTCCTCATCCTCATATCAGACATAGACAGAGATGTAACCCACAGCACCGTATCATCCCTTGCAGACGATACTAGGATCTGCATGAGGTTGCCATCTATTGAAGACACGGTTAACCTCCAAGAAGATATAAACAAAGTTTTCCAGTGGGCAACGGTAAACAATATGATGTTCAGTAAGGACAAATTCCAACTACTCCATTATGGAAAACTGGAGGAGATAATAACTAGAACAGAGTATACTACTGACTCCGGCCATACAATAGAGCGGAAAGATAATGTAAGGGACCTGGGAGTAGTAATGTCTGAGGATCTCGCTTTCAAGGATCACAACAGTGCCATGATCACAAGTGCAAAGAAAATGATAGGATGGATAATGAGAACTTTCAAAACGAGAGATGCCAAGCCAATGATCCTTTTCAAATCACTTGTTCTCTCTAGGCTGGAATACTGCTGTACATTAACATCTCCGTTCAAAGCAGGTGAAATTGCAGATCTAGAGTGTACAGAGATCCTTTACTGCACGTATAAGTTCTGTCAAGCACCTTAACTGGGAACGTTTGGAAGCACTTGACTTGTACTCGTTGGAACGCAGGAGAGAGAGAGATCTATCATAATCTACACTTGGAAAATCCTGGAAGGAATGGTCCCGAATCTGCACACAGAAATCACTCCCAACGAAAGTAAATGACTGGGCAGGCGATGCAAAATACCCCCAATTAAAAGCAGGGGCGCCATCGGTACACTAAAAGAAAACACCCTAAGTGTCCGGGGCCCAAGATTGTTCAACAACCTCCCACCAAGCATAAGGGAAATTACCAATAAACCCCTGGCTGCCTTCAAGTGAGAGCTGGACAGATACCTAAAGTCAGTGCCGGATTAGCCGGGCTGTGGTTCGTACGTTGGACTGCGTGCGACCAGCAGTAACAGCCTGGTTGATCAGGCCCTGATCCACCGGAAGGCCTGGTCGTAGACCGGGCCGCGGGGGCGTTGATCCAGGCAACGAATCTGTTCACACAGTTGTGCTGGCGCGCGCCTAGTCTAGAGTGGGTTTGTGTAACATGCGGGGTTTAGTGGTTCATCACAACATTGTGGTTTGATATAAACAAAGGTTAGATGGGGTGTAGTATTAAATATCTGTGAAAATCTAAACAGGTTCTCCCATTTCTGAGGTGACTTGGTAAGTTCCATGAACAATTGTGGATATTGTTTGAGTATATGCGTACTGACGAGACCCCAGCAATCTCAAGTAGTCGAGTATAATCATTAGTGTGAAGCGTCTGACCATGTTGCTTGGTGGGTCCTGCAGCCCAGGGATTAGCATTCACCGTGAGCAAGAAGAAGTTTTAATACAGTATGTATAGGACACTAGGAAGTCATTGTAGCGAGAATGAGCAATTTTAAGATTAATTTGCTATAGGACGAGAAAGATTGAACGTGGCTGTCAACTGGATGTTGGGCCGAGACTGTGTGTGTGTGTGTGTGTGTGTGTGTGTGTGTGTGTGTGTGTGTGTGTGTGTGTGTGTGTGTGTGTGTGTGTGTGTGTGTGTGTGTGTGTGTGTGTGTGCGTGCGCGCGCGCGCGCGCGCGTACGTGTGTACGTACTTGCCGAGTTGTGGTTGCAGGGGTCGATTCATAGCTCCTGGCCCCGCCTCTTCACTGGCCTCTACTGGGTAACTCCGCGCACCATGAGCTTTATCATACATCTGCTTAAAGCTATGAATGGATCCTGCCTCCAATACATCGCTTCTCAGACTGTTCCACTTCCTGACTACTCTGACTGAAGAAATACTTCCTAACATCCCTATGATTCATCTGTCTTCAATTTCCAACTGTCCCCTTGTTGCTTTGTCCCATCTCTGGAACATTGTCTCTGTCCACCTTGTTAATTCCTGTCAGTATTTTATAAGTCGTTTTCATGTCCTCCCTATCTCTCCTGTCCTCCAGTGTCGTCAGGTCGATTACCCTTAACCTCTCCTCGTGGGATATACATACCCCTTAGCTCTGAGACTAGTCTTGCTGCAAACCTTTGCACTTTCTCGAGTTTCTTTACGTGCTTGGCTAGATGTGGGTTCCAATTTGGTGCTGCATACTCCAATATGGGCCTAACATACAGTGTAGTGTGTGTGTCTTGATGTAAGAAACACGGCCTGGCGAGAAGTGATAGCTTCTTGGAATAAGCAAAGAAGGAATAAATTAAGAAAATGTTGACGGGGGGGGGGGGGGACCTGCTGGGGTAGTTTGTGGTTCCTAGTCTTGACACGTGCCACCCTTTCCCATTCTCCTGCCTTTCCCCTCCCCTCTCCTCCCCCTGCCGCCTACGTCCCAGGCCGTCTCCCCCCTGTATTCCCCGTGCCACTCTGCAAGATTACAAGTGAATGGCCTTCATAAGGGCTCCTGGGGAAGGAAAGGGTGTCGTTCAGGACCAAGTTGGTTCCCAAAACTCTGACATTGTGTGCAAATAGCGCTTTTATTTTCAACTTTTTGGGAATAGAATGGATTTTTTTTTTTTTTTTTTTTAAATTTTTGCTGCTGCTGCAAGCTGTGTCGTTTGTAAAAAAAAAAATTGTAGGTGGCAGCTTGTGAGGTTTATAAGTCAATGTGTCGTGCTAGAGGTAGAGTAGAGGTTCGTGATTATTTGTTATTATGTAGAGCGTTGGTGTGATGGTTGAGACAAATTGGAGTGGATATGTGCAGGTTGATGCTAGTGTGTTCTTAATTAAGAAGCTTGTGTGATGCAGTCGCTTCTGCTGCCCCCACTCTGCCTGACTCACCTCGTGCACTTGTCTAGTAGATAGCCTGGGGCGGGGGTGTGTTCTAGGTTACAATGTGTACCATCTCAGCCTTTTGATGGGGGTATACTAGGTTACATTGTGTACTCTGGTGTATCATCTCGGCTTCTTGGCTCTACGAACTTTCAGCACACCTGACTTGAAGTTTCTATGTTGAGTTGGTGTAAGCCAGTAGTTACTGTTTTGAATGTTGTTGGCTGCTGCTGGTTTCATTCCTGGCAGCATGAGCCCTATCGTACCCATTCTTAAAGCTGTTTATATATACTGCCTTTACCACTTCGCAGTCAAGGTCGTTCTACTTCCTGACCACTGTAAGATTAGTATAATTATAGTAGTTCGTAACATCCCTGTGGCTCAGCTCTGACATCGCGCACCTGAGACCCGCCTCTCAAACACTTTCCCTGTCCACCCTGTCAGGCCCTCTCATTATTTAGCACATAGTGATCATGTCAGTTCTGGTGACATGATTAAGCTCCTCTTGCCTCTCTTCATATAGTTCATACCCCCTCATTTCTGGGAATAGTTTTGTTGCAAACGTTTGCTGTGTGTGTGTGTGTGTGTGTGTGTGTGTGTGTGTGTGTGTGTGTGAATATTTAAATGTGAGAATACAGTCGGTGTTAATGAACATTTTTTATGACCCTCAAGAGCGTGTTGTGTTCGCGAGGCGTCGTTGAAGGCCTAGCACCTGATTTTCTTAAGACGTGTTCATGAGTTGTGTTGCAGGCAGTGTGAGGGTGGGATGGACTCGGTGTTTATATATAGTGTAAGTAACTAGATAAATAACCAACTAAGTAGCCCCGAGCAGGTAGCAAGGCCAGTGGGCGTGCGCGCACCACTATTTCTCAAGTTCTCCACGGGAATTGCACAGCAAGCTTTCAGGAAGGCATTTCCCTAATGTGATAAGAGTGTGAAATGGAAGCTTGTTAAAAGTTTTGCATCGTTAAGTCAGGGTTGTGTATCCTTTGTCTGTCGCTATTAACACGGAAAATGCCAGTTTAATCTCCAACTGGCACTCTTTATACGTCTCTTTCTTAATCCATATTATTGTAATATTTACTTTAAAAGTTAATATGTCTTGTCTGAGGCTGGGTGGCGAGGTAAGGGTAGGGGGGGGGGGTGCTCCCGGGGGGCTGTTAATAGATGGTGCCATGTGGAAGGTAAACATTGACAGTGGTGCCATCAAGAACAGATGGTGCCATGTAGAAGGTAAACATTGACAGTGGTGCCATCAAGAACAGATGGTGCCATGTAGAAGGTAAACATTGACAGTGGTGCCATCAAGAACAGATGGTGCCATGTAGAAGGTAACATTGACAGTGGTGCCATCAAGAACAGATGGTGCCATGTAAAGGTAAACATTGACAGCAGTGTCAAGAACAGATGGTGCCATGTAGAAGGTAAACATTGATAACGGTGCCTATCAAGAACAGATGGTGCCATGTAGAAAGTAAACATTGATAACGGTGCCTATCAAGAACAGATGGTGCCATGTAGAAAGTAAACATCGATAAGTGCCCATCAAGTGACAACTTTATTGATTGCACTTGTCACAACTGGTGTGAGATTGACTTTATTGGACGAACGTTAAGGTTTGCATACACCCGCTGAACCGTATCACCAACAATAGATAAGTTTTACTGTTAGTGCATAAGGTATACACAGGATACTATCACTATCTGCAATGTCTTGGTCTAGGTATGTAGATAACGCCTTAGTCTCTCACCCTATATTCCTCCTTCCCACTTTCTATCCCCTTCGTTTCTCACTTTCTCTCCACTTCACCTCTCTTCATCTATTATTTCTCCACAAATCTTTGGTTTCTCTTTGAGAGAGAGAGAGAGAGAGAGAGAGAGAGAGAGAGAGTTAGTTTTGTGTGTGTGTGTGTGTGTGTGTGTGTGTGTGTGTGTGTGTGTGTGTGTGCGTATGTATGTATATATTATGTTAAAGAATATTGTACCGAATTAAAATGTGTTTTTTGCCATAAATAAGCGAAAATCGATCTGATACTTGAGAAAAAATGTAAATTATTGATTTTGTCATTGTAAATAAATCTGAAAAAAAAAAGTTGTTAATGAAAAAGATTAGTTATGTAATTCATCATGTGTCAGTATTGTAGTATATTTTTAGGCGTCGGTGTTTGAGTTTCCTTTAAGTGGACCATTGACTTGATAAGGTTTTTGATCTGGATTTTATATATGTGAAAAAAGTTTTTCATGATTTGCTCATTATTTAGTATTTCTTGCATTTGGTATGAGGAAGGTAACGAGGATGAGTTGGGACGCAATACTATTAACAAGTCAAGACAACGCCCACTCCAACTTGACGTAAACACCGTCTTGGGAAAGTTTTATTGCGTAAGGGAGATTGTCTTGCTTTCTTAGTATGTGGTTGAGGATATATGGGCTACTTTGTAAGAGGAAAATGGCCTCTTAGCACGACCTTCATTCAGTCTTACTTTCATATCCTCAAGGTAATAAATTGGCTCGAAAACTAGAGCCTTGAAAACAGATTCTCTAGACGGGAACATTTCTGCATACTAACACGTTCTTGAAAGGCGGACTAAATCTCACACCTGGAGGATTTAGTCTTTTGACTTCTTTAAGTTCACAATCAAATACCTAAACTATTTGAAATTACTCAAGTATCTTGAACTCCCTGGAAAATAGTTGAGAAAAAATGCATTAGTTAGTTCTGGAAAATTCTGGAGGAATTGGTTCTAAATTTACACACTAAAATTACTCCCCACGATTGCAATAAAATGCTAAGAGAACAATTTTAAGTGTGAAGATCCCAATAATTTTCGATTTTCAGGTATGCCTGTGGCCGGCCTGAAACCAGGCTTCCTTCTTGATTGTCTGATCAGTCAGGCTTTCGCTGTTAGCGGTTGGAGTAAGGAAACTCAGAATCGATCATAGGTCCGTTGTGCATGTTTGCTTTATTAGTAATGGCCTGGCGAAGATTTTTAACATTACTACGTCCACCGAGTCATGAGCAGAACCCGTAACAAGAACCTTGAAGCACCCGGGTCATGGACCGGGTTGTGGGGGGCGTTGACCCCTAGGATTTTGAGTACTTTGCACTTAATAGTCATCCTTCTTTCGGTGTCATAATCGATCAGTTTACTTCTCATGATGATTATCTTTTATTTCTACAAGTACATTATAAAACTATTACAGACCTAGCTGACTTCAATGACGTACGTAATGTCATTAGAAAATAAGTTTCTTGTATCAGCTTTCATGTTTCAAGTTTATAAAAATAGGTGTACCTGTATTGTACAGGTTTTAAACCTCCGATGGAAATGTCACCGCGTATGCCAGTCCAAACACTTGAGGCCATATTTTATGTTAATGATTGTGGTATTACACGTACGAGGCGCTGGTGCATACCAAGCAGGGTAATAATATTTGATATACTTTACCACCGTCCACATACTTTATGTAAGATAAACAAGCAATATGACAACTTTAATAAACATTGACTTGTCGCTCGGACACGAAGGTTTATCAGATTTATACACTGTTATTTATTGCTTGCCATCACAATATTGTTGAACTCGCCTCCCTCCATACGACTCCATAATACCGCCTTGGTGCCTTGTCTTACGATTATTACAATTCATGTTTAAAGTGAAAGGTAAACCAGCATTTCCTAACATCTTATTTTGCACAGAACTGTACAAAGCATCTTTGCTAGAAAACAGCGGGATTTACACTGTACTTACCTTTGATGGATTCGTTCAAAATTTGCAGTTTCCGCTAACATGTATTTCTAAACTACATTACGTATACATAATACACTGACAGACTATCTTAGGGCAGCAGGGAAAAGTCGCGAAAAACAGTAACCCAAAACTGTATGTAGTTCTGGGTGTTTACTGTGTGGAAGAACTCAGATACAACTCTCACAAGCATGTTAGATGGTTTTGTTTTTGTTATATGGAAAACCTTGCGCGGGAACGCCAGCATATACTTACTAAGCTTGGTCTCAGTCTGCGTCATGAAACATTGTCCTGGAGAGTGAAACACTGCAAAACTTGTTTCAGTGAGGACTTGTAAAGTAGGGTCACACTGTTTAACAGAAAAAAATAATTCAGACAGTGCTGCAGCTCCCTCTCCCAGAATCCATGATCACACCTTGACAAGTCCCATTGATATATCCAGCTCCATTAAAAGTTTTTTTCCTATATTCCCTGTTGTGTGTGTGGTCTCCAGTAGGAAAATGGGTAGACAAATAGTACCAAACAAAAAAAATAAGGTTTAGCAGAGTAAAAAGTTGAGTACACAAAGGCGTGGTCCTCCCCCTGTGAGGACGTGCGTGCGGGGAGCTGATTTCTGCTTAGTTGATTTTTCTGTTTATGAAAATTGCATACACGAGCATAGCTGAGAGGCTTGTAGGTGGTGGAGCGGATGAGGTAAACTGAAAGCTACTTGTTTAGAGAGTCGACAGTGTGTAACAACCGATGATGTACACAGTATCGAGGTACTCCCTGTTTGGTAAGAGGGGCTACCACAACTACCACCCTGCTGGTGTGTAGCTGAATGGTTCACAAAACCGACAGACCACCCTGCTGGTGTGTAGCTGAATGGTTCACAGAACCGACAGGCTACCCTGCTGGTGTGTAGATGAATGGTTCACAGAACCGACAGAATGGTGAATTAGACACTTGGGTATCTTTATTGGACTCAGGAAGTCACTGGTTGGCAAAACCTTTCCACAGTAGATACCCAAGTGTTGCACAAGTGTCTTGTTACCAGGCTGGTACCAGCCTCCATGCTGGTACCTGGCCTACCAGCCGCCTCCATGCTGGTACCTGGTCTACCAGCCTCCTCCATGCTGGTACCTGGTCTACCAGCCTCCTCCTTGCTGGTACCTGGTCTACCAGCCTCCTCCTTGCTGGTACCTGGTCTACCAGCCTCCTCCTTGCTGGTACCTGGTCTACCAGCCTCCTCTATGCTGGTACCTGGCCTACCAGCCGCCTCCATGCTGGTACCTGGCCTACCAGCCGCCTCCATGCTGGTACCTGACCTGCCAGCCGCCTCCATGCTGGTACCTGACCTGCCAGCCGCCTCCATGCTGGTACCTGACCTGCCAGCCGCCTCTATGCTGGTACCTGATCTGCCAGCCGCCTCTATGCTGGTACCTGATCTGCCAGCCGCCTCCATGCTGGTACCAGGCCTGCCAGCCGCATCTATGCTGGTACCAGGCCTGCCAGCTTCCTCCATGCTGGTACCAGGCCTACCAGCTTCCTCCATGCTGGTACCTGGCCTGCCAGCCGCCTCCATGCTGGTACCTGGCCTACCAGCCCCCTCCATGCCTCCTCCATGCTGGTACCTGGCCTACCAGCCTCCTCCATGCTGGTACCTGGCCTACCAGCCGCCTCCATGCTGGTACCTGGCCTACCAGCCGCCTCCATGCTGGTACCTGGCCTACCAGCCGCCTCCATGCTGGTACCTGGCCTACCAGCCGCCTCCATGCTGGTACCTGGCCTACCAGCCGCCTCCATGCTGGTACCTGGCCTACCAGCCTCCTCCATGCTGGTGGCTGCAGGAAGGCAGCTACCACTACCAACATTACCTAACTTGATGGTGGCTGGTAAAGAACATGACACGTGTGCAAGAGTTTGGTGTCTTTATTGACGAGAAGTTTCGCTTACTCGTGGGGTTTCTTCAGTCGAAATACAGAGGAGACAACAGCAGTGGAGATGTAAATATGAAGTAGTCAGTCCATCAGCCTTGGCGTGTGTGCTCAGCTGGTAAGATAATTACATCACCTTGGTGTTGGCTAATTAGGTAAGGTTTGTCAGGAAACGGGACAAGCGTTTCCTGCCGAGGGTCTGTCATATGATGATCCACAGCTGGAGCTATTGGTCATCTGATCGAGGCCTTCCGCTGGTTTAACGGTCCACCCCTTTAAAAATTATGGTATATCTTCCTTGTTGGCTGGTTGGGAAGCTACGACCAATAAGATCCACGTCCTCTCCCTTCCCGCCGCCATCACCCTAGGTAGCCCCGCAAGAGGGTCGCCATTCCACGCTGCAGCAAGACAAAGCCTCTGTATACGAGGTGTCTCAATTTACATTGGTGATATTCCAAGCAGGCGCCCACTGCGACTTTACAAAACTATCCGTGTTGTAATGTTACCAAAAGCCTGGTTGATCAAGCCATCCACCGGGGGAGAGCCTGGTCTTGGACCGGACCTGGTCAGGAGGGGGAACGTTGACTCCCAGAACACCAGGGTAGGTCTTGCAGGTTTCAGAGTTACAAGTGAAAGACAATAGGCAGTGTTGCGTACACTAATAGGCATCCCGATGTGCGTCTCCGTTACAGCTTCCTGGAGATAATTGAGTCATTCTTCCTCGTACCTTGTGTTGTAAGAGTCCTTATATGCCTTAGAGTATGCTGGAAGTGTTGATGTCACCAGTGAGGCCTTATCTCACACCAGGCATAGTTGGTAATCCCAAGTAGTATGGTATACCTTCACCTTTGAGTTCCGAGAATTTTTCTACTCCCAGAGCCCGGCCTTGGGCCGGGCACGTCTGGTGGAGGCGATTTATTTGTCAGGGTGAATGTAAAAATTTCTACTAGCGTGGATCTTACTATCCAGGCTGTGGTGGATATGCAAGTCAGTGGACCACCAGCAGCAACAGCCTGGTTGATCAGACAAGCACCAGACGAGCCTGGCTCAAGGTCGGGCTCTGGCAGACGAACAGAGAAAATAGTTTGTAGGAATTTCGGGCGTTAACTTGTAATGTTGAAGTATGCATTCGTAAAAAAAATCGAATTTAGACTGTATACAACAAACCTCTGGCTGTCTTAAAAGACGGAGTTTGATGAGTTTTTCAAATCAGTTCCTGACCAGCCGGGCTGTGGTTGGTACTGTGTGCGGCCAGTAGTAACAACCAGGTTGATCAAGTCCTCATCACCAGGAGGCCTGGTCCGGGTCTGGGCCATAACCCCCTCCCCCATCCCCTGCCATCTCACTACTAATAAGGCCATTGACTGCCGACATCTTGAGGAGTAATCAAGGTCCCTGGACCTTGATTACTCCATTAAGGTGTCTTAAGAGAATATATTAGTGTGTTTGCCTATATACTCTTCATAATCAAAAGTACCAGCTGCAAATAGTTTATATACTTTTTCATATAAAAGTTAACGTGGTTAATAAGTAATGTTGAGAGGGAGGAATTACCATCATTGGGTAAAGTTGTGCTTTAACCTTTTATAAATGGCCTTCTGTGTTGACTATATTTGGGCGCCTCCATAATACAAGTGATTGAGACACACCTTTCTCTTAACCTTACGTTATAAGCCCAACTTAGTAAACAAGACACGGGCTGGAGGCTCGCTCTTACCTCATAAGTTTTTAAGTTGATTAAATTTTGATTTTGAAAGGATAAATGAAAGTTCTGGTTTGACAAAAGTTGAGTTGAAGGTGATTAGAATTAGCTTTCAAAGTTGCGTCATTGAAGAATACTTTGGTTAGCCGTAAAATTGTTTGAGAGGTATATGATTGGGGGTGGATAGATTTAGACTGTCTTGATGAGCCAGTAGAGAGAGAGAGATATAGATATAGATATAGATATAGATAGATAGATATAGATAGAGATAGATAGATATAGATAGAGATAGATAGATATAGATAGAGATAGATAGATATAGATAGAGATAGATAGATATAGATAGATATAGATATAGATAGATATAGATATAGATAGATATAGATAGATAGATATAGATATAGATATAGATAGATATAGATATAGATAGATATAGATAGATAGATATATTTATATATATATATATATATTTCCTTAACCCTAAAACTGCCGAAAAATCTAAAACGTACTGTGCGGCGTTTTTTTTTTTTTTTACCTTTTATCCTAGCCAGAATTTCCTGTTTTTAGAAGTGCAATAAGACAATAGCTAGTAAAATCGTAGTAAACGAGACACTTGTGCAACATTTGGGTATTCTATTCAAGATTGATGGACTGACCACATCGACTCAAGGTTGAGGGACTGATTACCTCATTCTCCTCCTGTTCTTCAAGATTCTCCTTTGTATGGACTGATGAAGCCACTGTGTGGCGAAACATTTCCTCAATAAAGATACCCAAGAGTTGCACATGTGTCTAATTTATCAACATTTGGGTAACTTGTCGGTTTTCTAAACCATTTATTACATAAGAACATAAGAAAGGAGGCACACTGCAGGAGGCCTGTTGTTAGGTAAGACACATATGCAACAGTTAGGTATCTTTATTTCGAAACGTTTCGCCTACACAGTAGGCTTCTTCATTTTAATGTTCAATCTGTCAGACACTGCAACACAAGGGTACCTTGGTACAGACCTGCAATCAACTTCGACAACCTCTACTAGTGAGAACGGCTGGATTTGAGAGGGACCTGACCTCCCAACATCTGCGTTCTTACCTCTTCTAGTGACCTACGTCTCACCTCCTGGCGCATATAAGGCTCCATTCTGTCACTTCATCTCCATATTGTTTCATACTATGGAACAATGCTCTTCTCCAGACTGAGGGACTGACCACCTCGAAACTTTAAGGGTGATGGACTGATTACATCGTCTTCAAGTATCTTCTGCTTCTATCAACTTTTCTGTACTCGACTGAAGAAGCCTACTGTGTAGGCGAAACGTTTCGAAATAAAGATTCCTAACTGTTGCATGTGTCTTACCTAACAACCTGTCGGTATTTTATGCCATTTTAATGTTCAGGAGGCCTGTTGGCCCATACTAGGCAGGTCCTTTACAATTCATCCCACTAACAAAACATTTGCCCAACCCAATTTTCAATGCCACCCAAGAAATAAGCTCTGATGTGAAAGTCCCACTCAAATCCAACCCCTCCCACTCATGTACTTATCCAACCTAAATTTGAAACTACCCAAGTCCCAGCCTCAATAACCCAACTAGGTAGACTGTTCCACTCATCAACTACCCTATTTCCAAACCAATACTTTCCTATGTCCTTTCTAAATCTAACCTTATCTAATTTAAATCCATTACTGCGGGTTCTCTCTTGGAGAGACATCCTCAAGACCTTATTAATATCCCCTTTATTAATACCTATCTTCCACTTATACACTTCGATCAGGTCTCCCCTCATTCTTCGTCTAACAAGTAAATGTAACTTAAGAGTCTTCAATCTTTCTTCATAAGGAAGATTTCTAATGCTATGTATTAATTTAGTCATCCTACGCTGAATGTTTTCTAACGAATTTATGTCCATTCTGTAATATGGAGACCAGAACTGAGCTGCATAATCTAGGTGAGGCCTTACTAATGATGAATAAAGCTGCAGTATGACCTCTGGACTTCTGTTGCTTACACTTCTTGATATAAATCCCAGTAATCTATTTGCCTTATTGAGGTGAGATTAAGACACATGTGCAACATCTGGGTATCTTTATTGTAGACGTTTCGCCATCCAGTGGCTTTATCAATACAAATTCTAGGACATAACTTGAAGACAGTAGAACTATGTACAGAAGATGAGGTAATCAGTCCCTCAACCTAGGAGTAGGTGCGAAGAGCACCATAGTCGTGGAGATTCTGAAGCAGAAGAAAGGATCCTGGCGCTTATATAGTAACGTCAGGTGTAGCAGACGAGGGCATATTCACTGGTAGGCGGGATTCCCCAGTGGAAGTAGGTCCTTCCCAAAGAGATGGGTTAGTTGTAGTAGTAGTTGTCGTAGTCGTGAAGGTTATGTACATGTCCTCAGAATTAAGATTCCATGATGTTGCAGTGTCTGACAAGTTGTGTACGAATGATATATAATACCGACAAGACACTGCAACATCATGGAATCTTAATTCTGAGGACATGTACATAACCTTCACGACTACGACAACTACTACTACAACTAACCCATCTCTTTGGGAAGGACCTACTTCCACTGGGGAATCCCGCCTACCAGTGAATATGCCCTCGTTTGCTTCACCTGACGTTACTATATAAGCGCCAGGATTCTTTCTTCTGCTTCAGAATCTCCACGACTATGGTGCTGTTCACACCTACTCCTAGGTTGAGGGACTGATTACCTCATCTTCTGTACATAGTTCTACTGTCTTCAAGTTATGTCCTAGAATTTGTATTGATAAAGCCACTGGATGGCGAAACGTCTACAATAAAGATACCCAGATGTTGCACATGTGTCTTAACCTATTTGCCTTATTACGTACGCTTAGGCATTGCTGTCTTGGTTTAAGGTTGCTGCTCACCATAACCCCCAAGTCCTTTTCGCAATCTGTATGGCTAAGTTCTACATCATTTAACTTATAAGTACTAGGGTTAAAACTTATAAGTAGTAATACGTCTAGCGATATAGGAAGGTGACCGTTACACCATGGCACCATTACACTTACTCTTCTTCAGGGATACAATCCCGGGAAGATGAATATTAATACTAAGAGAGGTTGAAATTACAGAAAAATTCACCACGTGGTCTTGTGTAGTTCATAAGAGGCTTGAGTGCCCTGACAGAACTAGTCTGAGTAGCAGCACAGTTGGGACAATACTCTCACCAACAAGATACTTGGGAGGCAGTCTCAAGACAGGATGGGAGGTTGATTGCAGTGTTCTGTTCTTACATCATGATGTTATAACACGTTGTAATAAAACTGAATATGAAGTGTCACCATTATGTAGTAAGATTTGTAATACAGCCGAGGGTGTAGGGTCGCCATGTCTGCTTTCCTGGAGGCAAGTGTTCCGGGGGTCAGCGCCCCCGAGGCCTGCTCCCAGATCAGGCCTCCCTGTGGATGGTCCGATCAACCCGGCTCTTGGTGCTAGTCACACGAAATCCATGGTAAGCACCACGCTCACTGGTGAGGGCTTCTAATAAGACTGAGGGGTGGAGGGCGACCATTGTCACACGAGTGAGGATAGGGGATAGCAGTCATGTAACAATACTTGTAAGAAGCTTTGTGGGTGCAGGAGTGACAAGACACACCAGTCATCATGGTGTTCTCACTTCTGGTATAGCCGAAGTTGTCTGGGCACATTGCCAACTTCCCCTCCCTCCCTCTGTCCCTCTCTCTCCCTCTCTCCCTCTCCCTCTCCATTCCCCCATCTTACATTATTGAGTAATTTCAAGACATGACCACTGTGAGGCCCATCATAGATTCTGCAGCATCTCCCATACCCACCCACTCACCACTTGCATAAATTAAAAATGGGCCCAAGGTTTCAACAGCACATGTCCCTGAACTGAGAGGAATGAACTAGGAGAGTGAGTAAACCCAACGACCCTGGACGAGGAGAGGGAGGATCACGGTGGACAGGATTAAGACGTTCACATGTGTAGGAATTGACACGGTGGAAGAGTGTATTGGAGAGGCGGAGGCAAAGAGAAGACGTACTTATACTCCCCACTTTGGTTTCTGTCTTGTATACTATACTAACGAGGAGTACTTAGGAGTAAGGATGACGGGAGTTGTCACATTCAAAGATCACTGCAACGTTGTCATTGCTATCGCCAGGAAAAATGATGCGCTGGATAACTGAACTTTCAGGACAAGAGATGCTGAGTCATTGATGTTACTACTCAGGTCACTTGTTCTCTCGTGACTGGAATACTTGTGTTCTTCCTGCAGGCAAGATTTCTGAGCTGGAAATCATGGAGAGTTCATTGTTCGTATACACTCAAACATAGTTTACACCTGGTACATAGTTTACACTTGGAAAATCCCGAACGGGCTTGTCCAAAACCTGAATACTGAAATTACTCCATTTGGCAAACGGTGCAAAATACCTCCTACGAAAAGCGCGACGAGTCCACCAAGGGAATTCTTAGTGTTAACGTCCCCGGCTCTTCAACGCCCTCCCACCGTGCATGTTGGGAATTACCAACAAGCCTCTGGCGGTCGTCAAGAGCGAACTGGACAAGTTCCTTAAATCAGTGCCTGACCAGCTAGGTTGTGGTTCATACTTTAGACTCCATGCGGCCAGCAGTACCAGCCTGGTTGATCAGGCCTTGATTCTTCAGGAAGCCTGATCTGGGATCGGGCCGCTGTGGGCATTGACCCCGGGAAACATTCAAGTATCCCAGTTGTATTTACGGGGTGGGGGTGGGGGGTCGACTGTTCCTGGCTCTCCTAGACTACATTCATCGGCATCGATGATTTCTGGCCTCTTGGGTCTTATCGTACCTACTCTTGAAGCTGTGCACTGTCTGCCCTAATACCTCCGCAGCTGGTTCCGAGGCTAGGCATCTCTGTTTACTGCCTGGTTAGCAAGGCGGTGGCTCGCAGGTACAGGTTGAAATTAGATACTGGTGAACCACGGAGACTTCACAAAATGTTTTTCAGGCTGGTAAAGAAATGTAATGGTTGAAGACGAGGGTCTCCAGATTTTTCACTACGGGGTCTCCATTATTATTATTATTATTATTATTATTAATTATTATTATTGTTATAATCAAGGGGAAGCGCTAAACCCGGAGGATTATACAGCGCCTGGGGGGGATGTGGAAGGCATTCAGGCTTAATTCGGGGAACTGGAGCACAGATCCAATTCCCTAAATCAAGAGCCCCTCAAGAACATCAAGGAACCTTCCTTGAGGGGTACGGAGTCTCCAGACTTTTTTCACTGCCGAGTCTCCAGACTTTTTTCACTGCCGAGTCTCCAGACTTTTTTCACTGCCGAGTCTCCAGACTTTTTTCACTGCCGAGTCTCCAGACTTTTTTCACTGCCGAGTCTCCAGACTTTTTTCACTGCCGAGTCTCCAGACTTTTTTCACTGCCGAGTCTCCAGACTTTTTTCACTGCCGAGTCTCCAGACTTTTTTCACTGCCGAGTCTCCAGACTTTTTTCACTGCCGAGTCTCCAGACTTTTTTCACTGCCGAGTCTCCAGACTTTTTTCACTGCCGAGTCTCCAGACTTTTTTCACTGCCGAGTCTCCAGACTTTTTTCACTGCCGAGTCTCCAGACTTTTTTCACTGCCGAGTCTCCAGACTTTTTTCACTGCCGAGTCTCCAGACTTTTTTCACTGCCGAGTCTCCAGACTTTTTTCACTGCCGAGTCTCCAGACTTTTTTCACTGCCGAGTCTCCAGACTTTTTTCACTGCCGAGTCTCCAGACTTTTTTCACTCCAGACCGAGTCTCCAGACTTTTTTCACTGCCGAGTCTCCAGACTTTTTTCACTGCCGAGTCTCCAGACTTTTTTCACTGCCGAGTCTCCAGACTTTTTTCACTGCCGAGTCTCCAGACTTTTTTCACTGCCGAGTCTCCAGACTTTTTTCACTGCCGAGTCTCCAGACTTTTTTCACTGCCGAGTCTCCAGACTTTTTTCACTGCCGAGTCTCCAGACTTTTTTCACTGCCGAGTCTCCAGACTTTTTTCACTGCCGAGTCTCCAGACTTTTTTCACTGCCGAGTCTCCAGACTTTTTTCACTGCCGAGTCTCCAGACTTTTTTCACTGCCGAGTCTCCAGACTTTTTTCACTGCCGAGTCTCCAGACTTTTTTCACTGCCGAGTCTCCAGACTTTTTTCACTGCCGAGTCTCCAGACTTTTTTCACTGCCGAGTCTCCAGACTTTTTTCACTGCCGAGTCTCCAGACTTTTTTCACTGCCGAGTCTCCAGACTTTTTTCACTGCCGAGTCTCCAGACTTTTTTCACTGCCGAGTCTCCAGACTTTTTTCACTGCCGAGTCTCCAGACTTTTTTCACTGCCGAGTCTCCAGACTTTTTTCACTGCCGAGTCTCCAGACTTTTTTCACTGCCACTGCCGAGTCTCCAGACTTTTTTCACTGCCGAGTCTCCAGACTTTTTTCACTGCCGAGTCTCCAGACTTTTTTCACTGCCGAGTCTCCAGACTTTTTTCACTGCCGAGTCTCCAGACTTTTTTCACTGCCGAGTCTCCAGACTTTTCCAGACTTTTTTCACTGCCGAGTCTCCAGACTTTTTTCACTGCCGAGTCTCCAGACTTTTTTCACTGCCGAGTCTCCAGACTTTTTTCACTGCCGAGTCTCCAGACTTTTTTCACTGCCGAGTCTCCAGACTTTTTTCACTGCCGAGTCTCCAGACTTTTTTCACTGCCGAGTCTCCAGACTTTTTTCACTGCCGAGTCTCCAGACTTTTTTCACTGCCGAGTCTCCAGACTTTTTTCACTGCCGAGTCTCCAGACTTTTCACTACGGGAGCCACATCGTATATTTTACATTTTTCTCGGTCCGAAGAAATAAATCAGTCTTACTAATAAATATAAATGAATAAAATTTAAATGAACGATTGACTGAAAAGGAGGGTTTATTAGTTTTACGGTTTATAAATATTTGAAGTTGCTGCGGACTGCAGCTTGGAGACCCCTGGTTTAAGAGAGATGGCGGAAGAGAGTCCATACACAGCTTCAGTAACGGGTATTGTGAAGCTAGAAGGCAAAGTAAGAGACTGACAGGGCCAGCAGCAGCAGCAGCAGTCGTCACAGGTCTCCAGTAAACACAAGTGTGCACTTGTACATAATCACGTGCAACATCTGGGTATCTTTCTTGTAGACGTTTCGCCATCCAGTGGCTTTATCAATACAAATTCAAGGACATAATTGGAAGATGTAGAACTATGTAATAAAATGAGGTAATCAGTCGTCAGCCTTGTAGTTGATAACCACCGTAGTCTTGATCTGGGAAATTGGATCTGTGCTCCGGCTCCCTAAATTAAGCATGAATACTTTCCTCATTTCCCTTACAGGCGCTGCATAATCCTATGGGTTTAGCGCTCCCCCTTGATTGTAATATTTTGAGGTAACTTTTTTTTTTATTTTTTAATTTACAAAAGTGTTCAGTTGGTGCACAGTAATTATGGCTGCATTCTGCAGTGTGTTCAGCACTGGGTCACTGAAGTGGAGGGTGTAGCATCGTTCCAGATCAACCAGGCTGTGATGGATATGTGGGGCAGCGGGCCACCAGTAGCAACAGCCTGGTTGATCAGGCAAACATAAGACAAACCTAGCTTATGGCCGGGTTCCGGGAGTAGAAAAACTCTCGGAACTCATCAAAGGCATTTACCGTGGTGAAGATGGTGTGGTGGAAGTGTTTATTGGTCGAGTGTCAGGGTGTGTACTGGAGCGTCTCAGCTTCTGACCTTGTAGGTAATGGTAGACAACCATTCATATAGGTACAACCCTCAGTCTTGTTTGTGCAAACGAAGTCTATTGAAGGTTTCCTAATGACGAACCAAGGAAAATTCTGGTTAGAAAAGTGGAGAACACCGAGCACAAACTGATGGTGGAGAACACCGAGCACAAACTGATGGTGGAGAACACCGAGCACAAACTGATGGTGGAGAACACCGAGCACAAACTGATGGTATCATATAGTCCAGGGGAGAGGGGGGGGGGAAGCAAGGACCTTTAAGTGAAATTAAGAGAAATAGCAAATATTTCTTCTTTGCAGAGTGATAACCGCATACAGTATAGAACCTTTACTTAAAGGAGATGAAAGAAACTCTGACGACAATAAGGATATTTAAATATTGAAGTCACGGCGAGTCTTTATTCAATTGCAGATTGAAGACTCAAACTCGTTTTTCATGACAGACTTAAAATAGTGTCAGCATCTCGAGAGTCTCCACTGTAGCACACTACCCACTTAACTTGGAAGAAGCCACAATATGTCCATACATTTTACTTTAGGCCCAGACTTTTAATGTCATACTAATCAAAAACTAAGAAAGCACTGTCTCTGGGATTTAGTATTTCATGGAGGAGCCTGGACACAGACAAGATGTGTTAAGTTATACTATGAATTAAGGAAAGATCCTAGAAAGCAAAGCAAGTAACAGAAAAAGGCACAATACTGTGACTGGAACAATACACATTTACAAAGTCACACTGGTGTGACTTTGTAAATGGTCCAAGTCGGACCGAAACGTCGTCGTAAGCTCCTCTCTCCTATGTGCGGGTTATTTGTGCAAAGCAAATGTGATAGTAATTATGGATAAGGTAGATTATAGTGGAAAGATGAACATGTTATTAGAAGACAAGGTACTTACGTGCCTCTTAATACATTTCTCACGGTTAAGGGACTAGTCTGGTTGGTAACCTTCCCGTATTGTCAAGTTTCTGTGCATGCGGAGGAGAGGGGGAGACAGAGAGATAGATAGAGATAAAGATAGATATAGAGATATGGATGATAATACATACCTGGAAGGTACTAGAAGACCTAGTCCCAAATCTGCACACTGCCATAACATACTGGAGCGAGAGATACGGGAGGAATTGCAAAATAAACCCAGTGAAAAGCAGGGGTGCGGTGGGCATAATAAGGGGACACTATCAACATCCGTGGCCCCAGATTATTCAGCATCCTACCAGAAGATATCGGAAACACTGCTGGAACAAGTGTAGAAGTCTTCAAGATAAAATTGGACAAGCATCTTCACCAGTTGCCAGAGCAACTAGGCTGCGATGGATATGTGGGGCAGCGGGCCGCCAGCAGCAACAGCTTGGTTGACCAGGCTAGCACCAGACGAGCCTGGCCCTTGGTCAGGCTCCAGGAATAGACTGGAAACTTATTAAAAGTATGCTTATTCCTCTGTGGTTGGAATTTCCTGTATCCGCCTTCCTATTCCCATACATTTATCTCCTCCTGCATATTTTACGGGCTTTGTGCTTTGTTCATTTTGGCCGGGCTCCGCGAGTAGAAACTCTCTGAACTCGCAAAAATTCAACTCTCTCTTATAGACCCTTGTTCAATTATTGAGGTCGCTTTGTACTCTCAAATTGTATACTAAACTTCCAATTTGATCCCATCACCTCGACTGCTTTGTGAGAGACAGTGGGATGTGAAGAGGATGATAAATTGCTAGATGTTGATGCAGTGGCTGCTGTGAGGCGTGATACCCGATACTAGAGGCGTGGCATAGCTGCCAGAGGTCAACATTTGACACTCTTACACCTCACTCTTGTGTACCTGGGGCGTGGCATAGCTGCCGAAGATCAACACCTGACACTGTCACGCCTCACTGTATACCTGTGGCATAACATAGCTGCTGAAAATCAACACCTGACACTGTCACGCCTCACTGTATACCTGTGGCATAACATAGCTGCTGAAAATCAACACCTGACACTGTCACGCCTCACTGTATACCTGTGGCATAACATAGCTGCTGAAAATCAACATCTGACACTGTCACGCCTCACTCTGTATACCTGGGGAGTGGCATAGCTGCCAAAGATTAACATCAGACACTCACTTTGGTGGCCACTGACAAAGTTATGTTCAAAGATGACAAGTTTCAATTACTCCGTTTTGGAAAGATTGAGGAATTAAAGACTGGGAGTGATTGTCGGAAGATCTCACTTTTAAGAAATACAACATTGTCACTATCAGAACCTCAAGGATAATGATAGGCTGTATAACGAAAATCATCAAAACCAGGGATGCTTTTCAAGTCACTTGATTTCTCTAGGCTGTAGTACTGCTGTACTCTTAAGAGGCACGCAAGTCCCCCATCTTTATTAGAAGACGGAACTTACGTGCACCTTAACATCTCCGTTCAAGGCAGACAAAATTGCAGACCTGGAAATGTGCGTGGAATCTTATGCTTGCATAGATTGCCAAGCAACTAAATTACTAGGAACGTTTTGAAGTCCCTCGACCTGTCCTCCCTGGAACGTAGGCGAGAGAGGTACTTTATAATTTAGACCGAGGAAAATTCTAGGATTGCTCCCAAATCTGCTCTCACACACTTCCCCCATGATTGTAAGAGGTTTGGCAGATGTAAAATACTCCCATTGAAAAGCAGGGGGGCATTGAGTACACTAGGGGGAACTCGTTAAGCGTAAAGGGACCAAGACTTTAATTTCTTACTTACATAAGGCAAATTGCCATGTGACTCCCGGTTGTGTTCAAGAAGGAAGTAGATAAGTTTCTTAGGTTAGTGCCAGATCAGCTGGGCTGCGGTGCTTACGTTGGACTTGGTGCGACAAGCACCAACAGACTGGTTTGATCAGGTTATCCACCGGGAAGTATGGTCTGAGACCGGAACACACACCGGATAAACGGGTAGGTAGATTCTTGTATACCTGGGGTGTGGCATTTCTACCAGAAGTAAACACCTGACACTGCCACGCCTCACTCTTGTACATTTGGAGGCGTGGCTCTGGGTCTGTATTGACCCCTGACACTCCCACAACTCTTATACACTTGGGGGTGTGGCACTCTTACCAGGTGTTACAACCAGACTGTCTCATCTCATCTGTTCGCCTGTACGCACACACACACACTTACCTATTCTCCCTTTCTCCCTCCCTCTGGCATCGTTGCTACAGTAGTTACTGCAGTATAATTCAGGTGGTTCGCGCCCCTTCGCTGCTAAGATAGATGAGGGTAGGCTCTGTTACGGCTGTACACTTGACGCCACTTTAGAACTAGTTTTCTCTCTAGTTTTATTAATAAAAAGTGGGCGGGGAGGGGTTGCGCTGGTGGAGGCTAAAACTTTCTCACGTCTGATACTACCCATGTGTAATCTAACAAGAAGATATGGAGATAAATGGAATAAAATACCGACACTGGAAAAAATACACAAATGCAGTATGCGTTTCGCCCAACCAGTGGACTTTATCAAGTCCCAGATGTATCTACCTGGGTAGAGTACACGAGTATATATAGCGTGGAGTCAGGTGGAGTGTGTTAGGTAGGTTGAATGCGAGACAGTTCTGCAGGTCCGTCTCGGATAGAACCTTCCCAACATTCTCTCTCCACCCGATTTCCTTCGCTTTATATATACTCGGGTAGATATGCTTGTGTCTTCAGCAAAGTTCAGACCTCTACAATACAATTGTCCTCAAAGATTTGTTAAGTTATACCATGAATTAGGGAAAGATCCTGGACTTCACCTTACGAAAGCAGACAGCAGATGCGATAGTAATTATGGACAAGGTAGATTATAGGAGAAAAATAACATTAGAAGACAGGGGAACTGACGTGCCCCTTAAGTGGATGTATTGTGCGGAGTTATGGTGATGGGGTAATGGATGGGGGGAAGGATGTAGGAGTGGATGGTGGTTAACGTCTTGAGGACACTTGAGTGTGAGGGTAAGTTTTAAGATTAGATACACGAACAGTGTGTTGTTACCCGATTATGTTCTACATAACGGGAACAAAAGTTACTGCTTCATTACATAATGTGTGAAATTCATAACTAAGGATGGATGTCATACATTAGTTGTGTGTGTGTGTGTGTGTGTGTGTGTGTGTGTGTGTGTGTGTGTGTGTGTAGCTGGCTTGAGAGACTTGTTGAGTCTACCACCAAGTGACTTAGGGGTCAGTAGGTTCCATGGATGAGAGTGAGGCTTGGTGAGGAGGGGGAATTGAGATGATCAGGTTAAAGTAGTCTATTTCATGGGGGAGAAATTGAGAAGACTGAGGTGGAGGTTGATTGAGAAATTGGGGATAATTTTTTCCTTTCGAAGAGCAATGGATCGTTGGGTTCAAGCCGGAATACTTTTCTTATACAATGTAGGATACATTATAGGACTCCTAACAGCTTGGTTGATCAGGCCTTAGCGGTATTGTTACCCAAGAAACTTCCTTCAGGTATTAAGACACATGAAAGTTGGAGAACATTAAGAATGAGGAGGTGGGTTGAGTGGGAGGAGCTGCCTTGGAAGTGTATAAAGCCAAGAAGCAGGGTGTGGATTTTCATGTAAATACACAGGATTGGAGATGGGACATCTCTTACTCAGCAGTAATCAGTTCAGGACAAGACTTCAACACAATTGTAGAGTTCCAACACCTTTGTTCTTGCTGAGACACGAAATGGTCGACAAACATACCCGTTCGTTCCTATTGCTAGATGGGCAGGGGTGCAAGGAAGAATTCCCATAAGAACATAAGAACATAAGAACGAAGGAACACTGCAGAAGGCCTACTGGCCCATGCGAGGCAGGTCCAAGTCCCTACCGGCTTAAGCCAATGCACCCAACCTAGTCAGGTCAGGTCACATTGACTTAAGGGAGGAACACGGCAACCGACCTGTTAGCACAAGCTATCAGGTCTAACTCACACCCACCCACATCTACTCATGTATTTATCCAACCTATTTTTAAAGCTACACAACGTTCTGGCCTCTATAACGGTACTTGGGAGTTTGTTCCACTCATCCACAACTCTATTACCAAACCAGTACTTTCCTATATCCCTCCTGAATCTGAATTTTTCCAACTTAAAACCATTGCTGCGAGTCCTGTCTAGGCTAGATATTTTCAGCACACTATTTACATCCCCTTTATTTATTCCTGTCTTCCACTTATAAACCTCAATCATATCCCCCCTAATTCTACGTCTTTCTAGAGAGTGCAGTTTCAGGGCCCTTAGTCTATCCTCATAGGGAAGGTTTCTGATACATGGGATCATCTTTGTCATCCTCCTTTGTACATTTTCCAGAGAATTTATATCCATTCTGTAATACGGTGACCAAAACTGTGCAGCATAATCTAAATGAGGCCTAACCAAGGATGTATAGAGTTGAAGAACAACCTGAGGACTCCTATTATTTATGCTTCTTGATATGAAGCCAAGGATTCTATTAGCTTTATTGCGAACACTTATGCACTGTTGTCTTGGTTTCAGATTACTGCTAACCAGAACTCCTAAATCTTTTTCGCAATCCGTAATATTAAGATCTACATTATTTAGTTTATATGTGGCATGGTTATTGTCCTGTCCAACATTTAGAACTTTGCATTTGTCTATATTAAACTGCATCTGCCACTTCTCCGACCACTGCATCAGTCTATTCAAATCTTCCTGGAGTGCTCGAATGTCCTCGTCAGAATGAATTCGACGGCCTATTTTGGTGTCATCGGCAAACTTGCCGATGTCGCTCTTTATGCCCTCATCTATGTCGTTTATGTAGATTGTGAACAGCAGGGGGCCCAACACTGACCCCTGTGGAACACCGCTCGTGACGCTTCCCCACTCTGATTTCTCCCCATTTATGCAAACTCTCTGCTGCCTCTTTGTCAACCATGCCTCTATCCAGGAAAAAATTTCTCCTCCTATTCCATGTGCTTTAATTTTCCTCAATAGTCTCTGATGTGGGACCCTGTCAAAAGCCTTACTGAAGTCCATATACACAATATCATATTCGTTACCATGATCTACCTCCTCAAATACCTTAGTGAAAAAAGTTAATAAATTCGTAAGGCAGGAACGTCCCTTTGTAAAACCATGCTGAGATTCGTTGATTAATTTATGCTTTTCAAGGTGGCTACGAACTGCCTCGGCAATTATTGATTCCATAAATTTTCCCACTATGGTGGTTAGGCTTATTGGTCTATAGTTCGAAGCTAAGGACCTGTCACCTGTTTTGAAAATAGGTATCACATTTGCCATTTTCCACTTATGTAAAGTAAAAGGACACAAGTGCAACTAATGTGACATTTATTGTGGCAACGTTTCGCTCTCCAGGAGCTTTATCAAGCCATTACAAACAATACATGGACACAGAGGGTATATAAAGGCTCAGAGTGAGGTGAATACTAGTGAGGTACCATTTCGATGTTCACTAGTGGTAGTAGTAGTAGTAGTAGTAGTAGTAGTGGTAGTGACAAAAGTAATACAATATGGTAGAGCAATTAATTCGTACATGAGTAAAAGGATATAAAAGCTATTACTTGGGTAACATAAAAATAGGTTGGACAAATATAAACTGGAATGAGGCAGGTTGTTTCAGTGTTCACTCTCTGTGCTTTGTGTAGTATAACAGGAGAGACTATGTGATGGCAGGGTTTACTGTTTTCAGGAGGATTCTTGCTAAGACTTCGGAGATGGTGAAGCTGCCGTTGTTTTGTTTAATTGTATTCGAAACAGCGATCAGTGCTGATTCAAGGCACTTGCGTGTGCGGAAATTAGTTTCTTTTATCACTAATTGGGCGTCTCTGAATTTCATAAGATGATTGGTGGAATTTCGGTGTTGTACACAGGCGTTGTTTAAGTTGTCGTTCCTACATGCGTATATGTGTTCATTGAGGCGGGTGTCGAGGTTTCTTGCTGTTTCACCTACGTAGATCTTGTCACAGCCTCCACAGGGTATAGTGTAAACTCCTGCATTGACTGGTTCGTGGTGCTTGGGTTTTGTCCTGGTTAGATCCTTTATTGAAGTGGTAGAAGCGATGGCGACTCTGGTGTTAGCTTGTGAAAGTACTTTTGAGACGTTTAGTGCAACCTGGCTGTTGGGAAGAATTATGACTTTGTTGGGAGCGGTGTTGATGCGTGGAGAATTGATGATCTGAAGAGCTCTTTTCTTGCAGTCTTTGATGAAAAAAGAAGGAAATTGTAACTCAGTGAATGTTTGGTGAATGTAAGTACATTCCTCGTCAAGAAACTCAGGACTACAAATTCGGTATGCTCTTAGGAAAAACCCGATGATGATGCCTCTTTTGGTCTTGGTATCTTGACTGGAATAGAAGTGTGTGAGATCATTTTTATTGGTGGGTTTCCGATAAACTTGAAATCTTAGGTTGTTGTCTACTTTGTGAATGAGGACGTCGAGGAAAGGTAGCTTGTCATTGGACTCTTCTTCTAGTGTAAACTGAATCGCTGGTTCAACTGCGTTGAGCCTTGCCTGAAGATCCCGTACATCAAAACGTTTTGGAGTTATTACGAGGACATCGTCCACGTAACGTAACCAAGTGACGCTTGAAGGGATGATGTTGGCGAAGTGTTCGGACTCTAGGTGTTCCATGTATAAGTTGGCTAGGACGGCACTTATTGGGGACCCCATTCCCATGCCGTAGGTTTGTTTGTAGAGCTTGTTATTGAAGGAAAAACAGTTGAAGTTAACACAGAGTTCAATCAAGTCAACAAAATCTCCGGGAGGTAAAGGAAGATTAAGGTCCTGGTTGACTTTACGTCGTAGAACCTCGATGGCTTTTTTGGTAGGTACTTTTGTGGCTCACTAGTATTCACCTCACTCTGAGCCTTTATATACCCTCTGTGTCCATGTATTGTTTGTAATGGCTTGATAAAGCTCCTGGAGAGCGAAACGTTGCCACAATAAATGTCACATTAGTTGCACTTGTGTCCTTTTACTTTACATTTTCCACTTATCTGGCACCATGCCAGTTTGTAGTGATATGAACATCAAAATGGTATACAATACCGACAGGTTGTTAGGTAAGACACATATGCAACAGTTAGACTGATTACATCGTCTTCACATCTCTACTGCTCCTGCCTACTTTCTGTATTCGACTGAAGAAGCCTACTGTGTAGGCGAAACGTTTCGGAATAAAGATGTCTAACTGTTGCATATGTGTCTTACCTAACAACTTGTAGTGATATGTTGAAAAGATTAGCCAAAGGTGTGCTAAGCTCCTCTTTACATTCCTTTAGAACCCTTGCATACAGTTCATCAGGGCCTGGGGATTTGTTAGGTTTTAATTTATCTATTTGCCTAAGGACCATGTCACTTGTGACCCTAATAGTGCACAGTTTATTATCGTCCTGTTCTACATAATTTATCATTACTGGAATATCACTGGTATCCTCCTGTGTAAAAACTGAGAGGAAGTATGTGTTAAAAATTCTACACATTTCCTTATCACTGTCAGTGAGCTGACCCGAGGAACTTTTGAGTGGGCCTATCTTGTCCCTGATCTTACTTCTGTATACCTGAAAGAATCCTTTTGGGTTAGTCTTCGATTCTCTTGCAACTTTAACCTCATAATCTCTTTTTGCTTTTCTAATTCCCTTTTTTATTTCTCTCTTTAACTGAATATATCGATTTCTTAATTGCCCCTCTCCTCTTTTGATTTGCCTATATATGCCTCTCTTTTGACCAATCAGATATTTTAATCTATTGTTCATCCATTTAGGATCATTTTTGTTTGATCTGATTTCCCTATTTGGAACATAATTTGACTGAGCAGCTAGAACTATGCCCTGGAAAGCATCATATCGGCAACCATCACCACCTACCTGACCCCTAGTCAGGTCATTCCAGTTCAGCCCACCTAAGTAATTTTTCAGTCCTATGAAATCAGCCAAGCGAAAGTCAGGGACGGAGACTTGATTGCCATTATTAGGGGAATTCCATGATATGTTAAAACTGAGTGATTTGTGATCACTCTCCCCAAGCTCATCATTAACCTCAAGATTATTAATTAGTGTTTCCCTACTGGCAAGAACCAAGTCAAGGAGGTTATTTCCCCTAGTTGGCTCTGTCACAAACTGTTTTAAAAAACAATCCTGGATCGTATCAAGAAAGTCACCCGACTCTAAATTTCCTGTCAAATTGCTCCAGTCAATCTGTCTATAGTTGAAATCTCCCATTAGCACAACATTTTCGTATGTAGATGCCTTACGAATTTCGTCCCATAGAAGTTTACTGCACTCCCTATCAAGATTTGGGGCCCTGTAAATCACACCCAAAATTAGTTTTTCTCGGCCCTCGAGAAGCTGTAACCAAACAGATTCAGTGGCTGACGCTTCTAATTTAATATCTTGTCTAACACAACAATTTAAATTGTCTCTGACATACATCGCTACTCCACCACCTTTCCTGTTGACCCTGTCAGTGTGGAATAATTTATAGCCTTGTATGTGACATTCAGATGGCATCTCTCTATCTTTCAGATTGAGCCAGGTCTCTGTTATAGCAATAATATCTATGTTTCCTGCACTTGCAATTAATCTTAGCTCATCTATCTTTGAGTGTTCAGTGGTCAGTCGTCACGTGAGGTCACAGACCCTGAGCTGCTTTGGGGATTAGCGTGGACGGTTACAAAGCATGGCTTGCTTCTGCAGTGTTTTAAAAACTGAGTTTGGAGAGTTGAAGGAGGAGGTCTTGCTTCTCCAGGAGGAGATTAGGAGGCTGAAGGTCCACCTCAATGGGCCTGGGAGAGAGTGTGAGGTGGTTGGAGATGTGGGGAATGAGGCTTCTAGCAGTGAGGTGCAGTCTGTCTCTCACTGTGAGGAGGCTGTAGGTGGGGAGGTAGCAACGGGTACCAGCAGTGAGGTGCAGCCCAGCACCTGCTACAAGTGGCGAGTTGTTCACAGTAATGGGAGGCGCATCAGAGTAAGGAAAGTTAAGAGTGAAGATCTGAAGGTAGGAAATCGCTTCTCTGTTCTCCAGGATGAATGTACTTCAGTGGCCAGTGAAGGTAAGGGTACTACTGCCCCTGCTAATGAAGGTAAGCGCATTCTTGTGGTTGGTGACTCTCAGGTAAGATATGTTGACCGTGCTTTTTGTAATAGGAATAAGAAGATGAGAGATAGAGTGTGCTTCCCTGGAGCTGGTGTTGGGGACATTGTCAACAGGCTGGATAATATCATGTCAGGTAATGGGAACAAGCCCATTATCTGTCTCAGTGCTGGTGGAAATGATATTGGGAAGGGTAGGAGAGAAGAGCTGCTAGATAAGTACAGGTCAGCTATAGATTTCATTAAGTCTAAGGGAGGGATCCCAATCATATGTAGCATCTTGCCTAGAAGGGGAGTAGGAAATGAATGGTTGTCTAGGGCAATTGGTGTAAATTGCTGGCTAGACAGATACTGCAAGGAACTTGCAATCCCATTCATTGACAACTGGAACAACTTTTATGGCAAACATGATATGTATGCAAGGGATGGGGTTCATCTCTCTGGGGCTGGGGTGGTAGCACTTGCAGACTCGATTGAGAAGGCCATTGGTGAAATGCCTATGATTTTAAACTGATGGAAGATAGAGGTATGGGTGTGTGTGGGAAACAAGCAGGTTGCAACACTAGGGTTGGAAACAGTAAATGTATAAAAGGCATTCAGCATGAAGTTATAAATAAAGACAATAGAACAGGTCAGAAAACAAAGGGGGACAGCAGAGGGCAGCAAGGGACTAGCTCCCTTAAGGTTTACTATACTAATAGCAGGAGTGTTAGAAATAAGATAGATGAGCTAAGATTAATTGCAAGTGCAGGAAACATAGATATTATTGCTATAACAGAGACCTGGCTCAATCTGAAAGATAGAGAGATGCCATCTGAATGTCACATACAAGGCTATAAATTATTCCACACTGACAGGGTCAACAGGAAAGGTGGTGGAGTAGCGATGTATGTCAGAGACAATTTAAATTGTTGTGTTAGACAAGATATTAAATTAGAAGCGTCAGCCACTGAATCTGTTTGGTTACAGCTTCTCGAGGGCCGAGAAAAACTAATTTTGGGTGTGATTTACAGGGCCCCAAATCTTGATAGGGAGTGCAGTAAACTTCTATGGGACGAAATTCGTAAGGCATCTACATACGAAAATGTTGTGCTAATGGGAGATTTCAACTATAGACAGATTGACTGGAGCAATTTGACAGGAAATTTAGAGTCGGGTGACTTTCTTGATACGATCCAGGATTGTTTTTTAAAACAGTTTGTGACAGAGCCAACTAGGGGAAATAACCTCCTTGACTTGGTTCTTGCCAGTAGGGAAACACTAATTAATAATCTTGAGGTTAATGATGAGCTTGGGGAGAGTGATCACAAATCACTCAGTTTTAACATATCATGGAATTCCCCTAATAATGGCAATCAAGTCTCCGTCCCTGACTTTCGCTTGGCTGATTTCATAGGACTGAAAAATTACTTAGGTGGGCTGAACTGGAATGACCTGACTAGGGGTCAGGTAGGTGGTGATGGTTGCCGATATGATGCTTTCCAGGGCATAGTTCTAGCTGCTCAGTCAAATTATGTTCCAAATAGGGAAATCAGATCAAACAAAAATGATCCTAAATGGATGAACAATAGATTAAAATATCTGATTGGTCAAAAGAGAGGCATATATAGGCAAATCAAAAGAGGAGAGGGGCAATTAAGAAATCGATATATTCAGTTAAAGAGAGAAATAAAAAAGGGAATTAGAAAAGCAAAAAGAGATTATGAGGTTAAAGTTGCAAGAGAATCGAAGACTAACCCAAAAGGATTCTTTCAGGTATACAGAAGTAAGATCAGGGACAAGATAGGCCCACTCAAAAGTTCCTCGGGTCAGCTCACTGACAGTGATAAGGAAATGTGTAGAATTTTTAACACATACTTCCTCTCAGTTTTTACACAGGAGGATACCAGTGATATTCCAGTAATGATAAATTATGTAGAACAGGACGATAATAAACTGTGCACTATTAGGGTCACAAGTGACATGGTCCTTAGGCAAATAGATAAATTAAAACCTAACAAATCCCCAGGCCCTGATGAACTGTATGCAAGGGTTCTAAAGGAATGTAAAGAGGAGCTTAGCACACCTTTGGCTAATCTTTTCAACATATCACTACAAACTGGCATGGTGCCAGATAAGTGGAAAATGGCAAATGTGATACCTATTTTCAAAACAGGTGACAGGTCCTTAGCTTCGAACTATAGACCAATAAGCCTAACCTCCATAGTGGGAAAATTTATGGAATCTATAATTGCCGAGGCAGTTCGTAGCCACCTTGAAAAGCATAAATTAATCAACGAATCTCAGCATGGTTTTACAAAGGGACGTTCCTGCCTTACGAATTTATTAACTTTTTTCACTAAGGTATTTGAGGAGGTAGATCATGGTAACGAATATGATATTGTGTATATGGACTTCAGTAAGGCTTTTGACAGGGTCCCACATCAGAGACTATTGAGGAAAATTAAAGCACATGGAATAGGAGGAGAAATTTTTTCCTGGATAGAGGCATGGTTGACAAAGAGGCAGCAGAGAGTTTGCATAAATGGGGAGAAATCAGAGTGGGGAAGCGTCACGAGCGGTGTTCCACAGGGGTCAGTGTTGGGCCCCCTGCTGTTCACAATCTACATAAACGACATAGATGAGGGCATAAAGAGCGACATCGGCAAGTTTGCCGATGACACCAAAATAGGCCGTCGAATTCATTCTGACGAGGACATTCGAGCACTCCAGGAAGATTTGAATAGACTGATGCAGTGGTCGGAGAAGTGGCAGATGCAGTTTAATATAGACAAATGCAAAGTTCTAAATGTTGGACAGGACAATAACCATGCCACATATAAACTAAATAATGTAGATCTTAATATTACGGATTGCGAAAAAGATTTAGGAGTTCTGGTTAGCAGTAATCTGAAACCAAGACAACAGTGCATAAGTGTTCGCAATAAAGCTAATAGAATCCTTGGCTTCATATCAAGAAGCATAAATAATAGGAGTCCTCAGGTTGTTCTTCAACTCTATACATCCTTGGTTAGGCCTCATTTAGATTATGCTGCACAGTTTTGGTCACCGTATTACAGAATGGATATAAATTCTCTGGAAAATGTACAAAGGAGGATGACAAAGATGATCCCATGTATCAGAAACCTTCCCTATGAGGATAGACTAAGGGCCCTGAAACTGCACTCTCTAGAAAGACGTAGAATTAGGGGGGATATGATTGAGGTTTATAAGTGGAAGACAGGAATAAATAAAGGGGATGTAAATAGTGTGCTGAAAATATCTAGCCTAGACAGGACTCGCAGCAATGGTTTTAAGTTGGAAAAATTCAGATTCAGGAGGGATATAGGAAAGTACTGGTTTGGTAATAGAGTTGTGGATGAGTGGAACAAACTCCCAAGTACCGTTATAGAGGCCAGAACGTTGTGTAGCTTTAAAAATAGGTTGGATAAATACATGAGTAGATGTGGGTGGGTGTGAGTTAGACCTGATAGCTTGTGCTAACAGGTCGGTTGCCGTGTTCCTCCCTTAAGTCAATGTGACCTGACCTGACTAGGTTGGGTGCATTGGCTTAAGCCGGTAGGGACTTGGACCTGCCTCGCATGGGCCAGTAGGCCTTCTGCAGTGTTCCTTCGTTCTTATGTTCTTCTTATGTTCTTATTTCTAACACTCCTGCTATTAGTATAGTAAACCTTAAGGGAGCTAGTCCCTTGCTGCCCTCTGCTGTCCCCCTTTGTTTTCTGACCTGTTCTATTGTCTTTATTTATAACTTCATGCTGAATGCCTTTTATACATTTACTGTTTCCAACCCTAGTGTTGCAACCTGCTTGTTTCCCACACACACCCATACCTCTATCTTCCATCAGTTTAAAATCATAGGCATTTCACCAATGGCCTTCTCAATCGAGTCTGCAAGTGCTACCACCCCAGCCCCAGAGAGATGAACCCCATCCCTTGCATACATATCATGTTTGCCATAAAAGTTGTTCCAGTTGTCAATGAATGGGATTGCAAGTTCCTTGCAGTATCTGTCTAGCCAGCAATTTACACCAATTGCCCTAGACAACCATTCATTTCCTACTCCCATACATTTCTCCGTGCCTAGGAATCGAACCCTGAACTTTATGGTTATGAGGAGGGTGAGATATAGTTGGGGATAGGGAGAAAATATGAAGGATCGTTTTTTACCTAGATCAGCTTTATAAACATTGTGTGACTACCTTGATTTGTGTGACACTTTGCAAAGTCAGGGCAAGAACTGTTCATGTAGCGTGCCCATCACGCAGACTATGAGGGTATGTGAATGGGAAATGTGAGGGCAGGTTGGTGGTAAATAAGTAGGGAGAGGTGAAGGGTAGAAAGGTATTATTAGGGAAGTTTGTAAGTCCAAGGGAAAGGTGTGTAGAGACAGGAACAGATAGGTAACCACAGCCACAGAAAGGCAAAGGGCGTGACATTTAAAGATCCAGCTTCTTTCTTATTACACACTTTCATTAGTCTTAGCCTACGCGGGTGTGTGATCCTGGAGGTGGAGGCGGCAGCGGCGCAGAGTATAGTGCCAATTCTCATTAGACACGTTCATTACTCTTTATCTAAACTGCTATGTTCCTGGAGGTGGATGTGGGGGTGGGAGAGCCGTAGCAGGGTAGTGTGGGGGTGAAATATTTCTGTAAATGTTGAGAGGTATGATGCAGTCTTAATCACTAGTGTTTATTAGGTTATGTCATGGGTATCGGTAACCTTGTCTGATGCAGCCCTCTTGCTGTCACAGCCACGTCATGATATACAGCCACAATATTCATGCAGTAGAGAAGAACATTAAAACTTCACGAGAAATTTCTTACAGATCTTGTGTCTTCAAGAGGGAACTTGGTACGTTTCTCAGTCAGTTCTTGATCTGCCGAACCTGAAGGCCTATGTTAGACTGCGTGCTTCTGACGTCAGCCCCTGACACAGGCCATCATCCAGGAGGCTTGGTCCCAGATCTGTCCACTAACATTACATTAACATCTCCATTAACATCTCCATACAAAGCAGGTGAAATCGCAGATCTAGAGAGTGTACAGAGATCCTTTACTGCACGTATAAGTTCTGTCAAGCACCTTAACTACTGGGAACGCTTGGAAGCACTTGACTTGTACTCGTTGGAACGCAGGAGGGAGAGATATATCATAATCTACACTTGGAAAATCTTGGAAGGAATGGTCCCAAATCTGCACACAGAAATCACTCCCTACGAAAGTAAAAGACTGGGCAGGCGATGCAAAATGCCGCCAATAAAAAGTAGGGGCGCCATTGGTACACTAAGAGAAAACACCATAAGTGTCCGGGGCCCAAAACTGTTCAACAGCCTCCCATCAAGCATTAGGGGAATTGCCAATAAACCCCTGGCTGCCTTCAAGAGAGAGCTGGACAAATACCTAAAGTCAGTGCCGGATCAGCCGGGCTGTGGCTCGTACGTCGGACTGCGTGCGGCCAGCAGTAACAGCCTAGTTGATCAGGCCCTGATCCATCGGGAGGCCTGGTCATGGACCGGGCCGCGGGGGCGTTGATCCCCGGAATAACCTCCAGGTAACCTCCAGGGGGGTCCGTTACGCGTTTGCTCTTCAGGGAGGCTTGACAGTACTGTCATGTGTGCGAAACGAGAGCCTCTTAAACATTATTCGTTCTTGTGGAATTACTGGTCTTTCCTTGTAACATCATGAACTTGCAAGATAGGCGACTCTAGATTCTATTCGTACTCATTGTGCACTTGTATTCCTCTTGTGTTTATTTAACACTGAAAGTGGGTCAGGGAGACGATGCTCCCCGGAACCACACAGCTACAATGTACGACGTCATCACGGAGCATTACCATGGTATTGTTGGTAGTTAGGTTTGACCTAGGCTTGTCATGGTGAGTAGCTCACAACCTGTATATGACTCATCCTCACCAGTTGCCGGTTTCATTTTTTTCTTCAAGCTCGTTTCATTATGCAACTCATCTTAGTTTTTTTTTTTTAGTGACGGAGAAAACTCGTGTTTTAATACGATGTTGCTTCTTCGCACTGCCAAACCTGCTAACCAAACCTGCAGAACCACGGACATGATAATTATGAAAAAAAGGAATGGTGTGTTGTGAGGACAGGTAAGATACCTACTTGTCCTTGGCTAGTAATGACTCTAATCATGATATGCTTGTTCTAGTGTCTGGTAATTACTAAAATGCTTGCCCTAGTCTCCTAATTACTAATAAAATGCTAGTCCTGGTCTCTGGTAATTAATGTTAGTCCTGGTCTCTGGTAATTAATGTTAGTCCTGGTCTCTGGTAATGCCGTATCTTGCGTTATTAACAATAGTTCTGTTTCTGGTCTGGGATCGAGCCTCGGGGGCGATGCTCCCCTGGAATCAACAAGTACACAATTCCTGACCGGCTGGGCTGTAGTTTACATGTTTTTCCTGTATTGCTAGCACAAAAAGCCGGGTTGATCATCCCAGTTATCGGGGGGGGGGGGCTGGTAAGATCTTGATGTTCCCAGACCTCTTAATTAACGTGTGGCTTCCAACTATTCAACAGACCACATAATCTCCGCTGCCAGACATAAACTGCTGCTCATTTGAAAATTCAGTACTGGCTTTGAACTGCGTATAAAGATAGGTTAATTTAAAATTAGTTTAACCTATTTGTTTATTCAACTTCTTTTTCCGTTTCAACCATGTATGATTCACTGTGACGTGTTGTGTAAAGTTTGGTGTTTGGTCTGTGACTACTTTCCTGGAGTAGGTTTCTGGAGGATTAACACCCGACGGCCCGGTCCCAGACCAAACCTCCAGGTTGCTGGTCTGATCAGTTAGGTTGTTGGTGAAAGCTACTAGTAGTCCAATATGTGCAGCACAGGAAGAGCACAGTGACCCTCCTGGTAAAGAAATCATACAAGTCTTCCAATAATCTTCTTACACAAAGTTCCACAAAATCCATATTTAGTATACTGCTGCTTGCTTAGCTTCCTTCACCCTCTATTCTCGTTTTGTTTCTCTTCTACACGGGAATTGTCCCCCATTTTCTACTTGTATATACGTTTGATGAGTTTCGAGAGTCTTCTCACTCCCGGAGTCCCGGCCATGGGACGTATGTAGTGACTTCACTACGATACAGATTGTTTCACTTGGCAAATCTTCAGCTTGACGTCAGATCCCCCTTATTAGTCGTAATTTTTTACTTGTGTATTTATTATTGTAGTTTAATTGCTGCTGTTGTATCTTGTAGTGAATGTAGCAACATTCATTTTAAAGTTGGTGGGGGTGATAAATGAAACAATGAAGGAGGTATACCTGGAGGGTGTTTCAGGGGTCAGCGTCCCCGCGGCCAGGTCCATCACCAGGTGTAAGCTGACGCTAAATACTTTCAAGAATAGATAAGATTGTATCCTGAAGGTCAGGAGTTAGTGAAGCAATGTAGCAGTAGTTCAAGTGAATGTAACAAAGTGGTGTTTTTTTTTGTGTGTGTATTTATATATTTTAAATGGGTATATAGTATTGAGACGTTGTGTTGCTGAAGGTTTGAATGTGAGGGCTCCCTATACTGTTGACGACACTAAATACAACAGTGAGTCTGGCATCAGTGTTTAGTAGATGCTGACTCTGGTTAGGCAGGTAATGCACCTTTTTATTTTTGTTTAGTCTTTTTGCGAGGGCTGCCAAGAATAGGAGATTTACTGTTTCTCGGCACGTAGCATTTTGTGGTTTGAAGGAACTGTTGCAGAATTGACTGGTACCGTCCATTTTTGGAAAGGCATTATACCACTTCAGTGTTTTTTCCCTTCCCTTCCCTTCCCTCCCCTTCCTTCGTTCATTTCTAGGAATGTTTGAAGTCCCTCGAGTTGTACTCCTTAGAACGTAGGCGAGAGAAACACAACCTAGAATTCTGTAAGTACAGTTCACAACTCTTGCACAAGCTAATCATTCCCCATGATAGTGAATGGCTTGACAGATGATGCAAAATACACCCAATGAAAAATCACGGGTGCACAAGTATACTAAGTATCTTCACCAGGTGCCAGATCAACCAAGCTGTGATGGATATGTGGGGAAGCGGGCCTCAAGCAGCAACAGCCTGGTTGACCAGGCAAGCACCAGACGAGCCTGGCCCGTAGTCAAACTCTCGAAGCTCTTCAGAGGTGTATGAACGGTAAGGGAAAACTCAGTGAGTGTGAAGGGACCAAGACTTTCTAATGTCTTTTTTTTTTTTTAAGGAAGGTGGGGGGGGGGGATAACCAACAGATCACTGGGTATCATCACATCAAGAAAGAACCGGGCAAGTTTCTCATGTCAGTCAAGAATCAGCCGAGCTGTGGTATGTGTTGGACCTCGTGCGGCTAGCACCAACATCCTAATTGGTCAGGCCATGACTGGTCTGGGACCAGGCCACGAGGACCCTCGCATGTAGATGGACACATTCCCTGCCTTTCCTTGTTCATTTCTTCCCTGACGAAGAATCCTGTGATTTACCTGTGACCTGTTTGAAGAGTTTTCCTGTCACGGCCCGTCCTGGGGCCAGGCGTCCCTGTTGATTTCGTCCTGCTGGAATGTCGTGTGCTATGTAAGGAAACAGTCCAGTGTTGTGTAAGAAACTTCAGTATCCCATGGAAGTGGAAGGTATCAGTGTCTAAAAAAACAATAGGCCTAACACTACTCGTGGAGACTCTCCCTCCTGTTCCCTCCCTGCTCATGGAGACTCGTACCATCCTCCTGTTCCCTCCCTGCTCATGGAGACTCGTACCATCCTCCTGTTCCCTCCCTGCTCATGGAGACTCGTACCATCCTCCTGTTCCCTCCCTGCTCATGGAGACTCGTACCATCCTCCTGTTCCCTCCCTGCTCATGGAGACTCGTACCATCCTCCTGTTCCCTCCCTGCTCATGGAGACTCGTACCATCCTCCTGTTCCCTCCCTGCTCATGGAGACTCGTACCATCCTCCTCCTCTCCCTGACCATCAGTCACACTGCTGAACTTACCTTGGTTTTACTGTCTTTCAATACCCTGGTGAAAATAATTTATTTTGGTTGTGGCGAAGGCAGCACTGGAAGAAGCTAACAATATGACGTCCTGGGAATAACATTTCTTTTACTGTTAAACTTGGCATCACTGCAGTGTTCTGCTACCCATCTCTGTATGATGGTTACATTGTGGTACGAAAACCTAGCTAAGTCCTTTTCAGGGCAATGGAAATAATGCCATTGGTGACATGTTTCAAATCGCTTGTGCTATCTTGGAGTCCTGATCTGTGTCGACGCCTTCAGTGAGGGCAGGAGAGATATCAAGAGCTGTAACAGATTCAGATATCATTTACAGCCCGCATATAGCAAGTAGAACATTTAAATTGCTGAGAGCATCTCGGTCCTAAATATGTAATCGCTGGAGCAGGGGAAAAAGTCAAAGATAATAGTATATATGTGGAAAGTACTTGAGGGTCTAGTCTCGTCAGTCTTTGATATAGATGGACCGAACACAGACTCCAGGTTGATTGACTGATTACCCCATTCTCCTTCCCATCTTTCACCGTTCTTTTCTGTATTGGACTGAAGAGGCTATTGGCTGGCGAAACTTTTCCTCAATAAAGATTCCCAAATGTTGTACAAGTTGCCGGTTTTCTAGACCACTACATCATTTTATTTGTTTTCCAAAACAGCCGGAGTTATTACTTGATCACTTCTGAGGATAACTCTCATATTTTCTCTCTCTGGAGTGACGTCTGGGCAGCAAGAGACAAGACACTGAGTCAGGACAGTCATAACAATCATTACAATATTAAGTGAAAGAAGTTTGCAAAATATGTTTTAAATTGCGAGAAACATGTTAGATAACAGAATGGAGCAGCACCTCCCAGGGTGAGTTGTGTGGGGGTTGCAGGTTTGGTTGTGTGGGGGTTGCAGGTTTGGTTGTGTGGGGGTTGCAGGTTTGGTTGTGTGGGGGTTGCAGGTTTGATTGTGTGGGGGTTGCAGGTTTGGTTGTGTGGGGGTTGGAGGTTTGGTTGTGTGGGGGTTGGAGGTTTGGTTGTGTGGGGGTTGCAGGTTTGGTTGTGTGGGGGTTGCAGGTTTGGTTGTGTGGGGGTTGCAGGTGTGGTTGTGTGGGGGTTGCAAGTGTGGTTGTCTGGGGGTGCACGTGTAGTTGTCGGGGGTGAACGTTTAGCCGTGTCTATGCGCGCGCGTGTGCACATGTAGGTGTGTGCGCGTGTGTGAGGGTGCACGTGTAGCTGTGACTCAGTGTATTGATTGCTGCTCCCCCCTCCTGCTCTCATCCTACACTCCCCCCCTCCCTACCCTCCCACCAACCTCGCCTTCCCTAATGTTCCCTCACTCTACACCTCATCCTCGCTCCCTTTCACCTTTCCCTATGTTCCCTCACTCCACGTTTCCTCGGCACCTCGTCCCTCTCCCTTATTTTACGTCTGCGACTTTGATTTCGGCTGTAAAGGACTTTGGCTGTTTAGGTTATTAATACGGTACTCTTCAAGAACCAGTACTGTGTAGACTGGAGTAAGATTGACGTACACGGTCGTCTTCATGTAAGGCAGTGGAAATTGTCTGAAGAATTTTGCTTCTAACATCTTATTTACTGGCAGCGCCTTAAATACATATTTTGTTCAACATAGAAGCTGTCAGGATATCGATGTCATGATGTACAGTGAAGATAAGATAAGTTTTCGTTCGGATTTTTAACCCCGGAGGGTTAGCCACCCAGGATAACCCAAGAAAGTCAGTGCGTCATCGAGGACTGTCTAACTTATTTCCATTGGGGTCCTTAATCTTGTCCCCCAGGATGCGACCCACACCAGTCGACTAACACCCAGGTACCTATTTGCTGCTAGGTGAACAGGACAACAGGTGTAAGGAAACGTGTCGAATGTTTCCACCCGCCGGGAATCGAACCCGGGCCCTCCGTGTGTGAAGCGGGAGCTTTAGCCACCAGGCCACCGGGCCACCGAAGAGGCTGGAAGGACTGGCTCTTCTGCACGAGAAGTGGTTCCGAATCTGCACACTGAAGTGACGCCTTGTGACAGCGGGAAGCATGGTCGACTGTGCAAAATGTTGAGAAAGGGTGCAGGAAGTGCATTTCAGGGGTAACTCTAAAAGAAGAAAATACCAATAGGCTCCAAGCTGTCTTTGAGAGGCTCAGACACAACGGGGAAACTTGATAGTTTTTAAAGCACGTTCATGATTAGACAGGCTGAGGTGCTTAGGTGGGACTGCAAACACCAGTAGTCTTACTGCTCAGATTTTTAACAGAAATACCAGGTAGAGGGGGTGTTCATGCCAGAAAGCTTGAACTGTAAGCAGTGTAAGAGTTGGGGTGACGAGAGGTATAGTGTTCTCGCCTACACTTCGCTGTTAAGCTTGAGCTTTAAATATACTCATCTGTGGATGTCCAGCTACCACCATGTTTCACTCCCTCCCTCCCTTTCCTCCAGTAGGTCGATATCCCCGGCCTCCAGATTTTCTCCCACTCATTTCCCATCCTCCCTCCCCTCTTTCCCCTTGGTTCCTAGGCTTGGCTTCCCTTAAGGTCGGCTGTCACTAGCGTAGTGTAACTTTGAGAGTCTGCTAATACATATCTTAACTTTCCCGTAACTAACAACTAAATGGCCATGTTCGTGTCATATTTAACACCAATATCTCAGTGTTGCTAAACTGAATTGCCACAACCTGGTAGAGGTCACAACGCATGTATGTGTGTGGGGGGGAGCAACCCCCCCCCCCCTGCAGCCATGGCAGGAGAGGGAAGCCGCGTCTGGCTGACATGCTCCACATCAGTAGCTATGTTGTACATCTTGCTGGGGCAAATTAGCTAATGTTTGTCGTAATGTGCATTTAGCTGTGCGGTGGCTCACAGTACTCTGCGCTGATCTAAATAACATACTGTCGACAGTAGTGTACAAAACACTTGCAATTTTTTTTTTCTTTTTGCACAACTTTTTGCCCGGTGTAGACTTTTATCAATTCATGGTAAACCTCTGTACAGACCGAAACGTCGTTCCAGTTCTAGTGTTATGTTAAACATGGGAGTTCCCTTCCCTGCATGGTACAAGAGCTCTCATTTGTTTTGACGTTATTTAATTATGGTGGTTATGTATTCTGTTGTTTGTAGGGGTCGACTCATAGCTCTTGGTCTCGCCTTTTTTTTTTTACTCAGAATTTTTCTGATTTCCTGTTTGGAAAAAAACTGTCAGTGATCTGAAATATAAGATCAGATCAGATAGATCAGACTGTAAGGGCCTAACAACCACATAACAGCCCAAACAGACAAATTGCTAGTTTGTCCTTTTAAACACACTGTAACACTCGTACAAGTGTATACCCATACAATTGTTGGTGGTAATAACTGTAATGCGTCAGTGTGTATGAAGTTTGTTTATAAGCAGAACTGCAGGGGGGAGCGTCTACGACACTCAGGCTTGTAACAAACCCATCAAGCGCTCTTGCGTGGTTAACATTGTCTTTACACAGTATAGTTTAATCCTTATCTTAGGGAGTAGTGTGTTGTACGTACAGGCGAATTTCGGACTTAATGACCCTCAGGGTGTCCAGTAGTCGAGAGAAAGTTTAGGTGGTAAGCAGCGTACCTTGTGTGGGTGCTGTGCTTGGCCTGCACGCCAGCCACACCTCCACTAACGTTATATATAGTGTGTGCATGTTAATGAGCCACATGCGCTGACTTTCCTGCTGAACACCAAGACTATAGCTGTGACAAGAGTGTAGAAAGTGACGGGGGAAAAGTACAACGGAAAAAACACACAATGTATATCTTAGCTGGAAGATCTATTATGTCCAAAGGCAGGAAAACACTCGGGTCTGTTCTTATTCTTTTTATTTACATTTAGAGCCATGCGTTTTAGTGATTTTTATCCCACGTAGATGCAAAGGAATGGGAGCTCTGTATGCATACGTAATGAATAACAACAGTAAGTGTATAATAGAACCTCAAGTTTACCTGGTGATGGTCTTGGCCCGCGGCCTGGGCCAAGACCAGGACTTCTTGTTGACCGTCTGATTAATTAGGCAGATGGTCATTGTAGGCAGTCTGAAGATGAACGCATCCCGACTCACCAGCAACTATCTTTCAACTTAATTTTTTTAATTTTAAATATAAGGGAGACTATCAAAATTCTTATCTTTCTCTTCCAAACTGATCAACCGGGCTGCTTGTCATTCTTCAATTCACCGTTGGCACAGCAGTCTGAAACACGCAGGCCTTGGGGGCCCAAGTATAGGTAGTTAGTAAGAGTTTGAGGCGGGACCAGGAGCTATGACTCCACCCCAGCAAACGTGTGAGGGTTAGGGTGGTGGCACCCCCCTCTCCGCCCGTGGTGACGGGGATCATGGTGGGCCCCCACAAACATTATTGATCCAAAGCGTCATATTATCCCTCCCCTCCATCACCACACGTACTCAGTCGCGTGTCTGTCTTGCCCAGTTATTTTTTCGGTTTTAAACAGGGGAAAATCTTAAAAGATAAATTCCCTGTCTGTTTACCTTTAACCCCTGCGACCATGTTCCAGGATAGACGTGGTTGATGACCTGGAGATCTGGTCTGGAAATCTTGGAAATCTTGATGAGGCTGTGAAATTGTAAACAAGGGAGAAGTGGTATTGTTGTTTGTTAGCAGTGTGAGAGCCTTTGGTGGGAAGCACATTGTCTGCACTCTGAAGGTGGGAATGTTGCCAGGCTGTCGTGCCTGCGATGGACTGCGTGCTGTCATCAATAGTCGGATTGATCAGTCCATCGTCCAGAACCGCTGGGTCTGTGACCCCAGAATTACAGGTTGGTAGACAACTATTCCTGGAGGTATAATACTATTATTTTCTCGCTATGTAATTCGAAACCGGTATTTGCACTCTTTCAGGTCCCTGCTCTCTCTCTCCAACCAAAATCGCTAACGTAAAATAGCTATTGTATGAGTGATGAATTTGAGAAATGGTCCATGTGTTTCTAAGCTAATATACGACTCTCCTGGATTTGTGTGTGTGTGTGTGTGTGTGTGTGTGTGTGTGTGTGTGTGTGTGTGTGTGTGTGTGTGTGTGTGTGTGTGTGTGTGTGTGTGTATTTAGGTTGTCTCTTGGTGCCCCGGAAAGTATGATAAATGAGGGAGACATTAACCTGCAGGCACTTCCGGGGATCTCCGCCCCCTGAAGTGTAATGAATGAGGGCATTAACCTACAGGCACTTCTGGGGGGGGGGGTTCTCGCTCCCTGAAGTGTAATGAGTGGAGGAGGGCATTACTGTGCATGCTAGGGAGCAACATTGGTCATGCATTAGGTAACGCATCAGATAACACTTGCGTAGCATGATTTGTAATGTACGCTTGTCCACACAGTGATCTTGTACGCTTGTCAGCATCACGGTGGCCGTCCAGACGTGTCAGCATCACGGTGGCCGTCCAGACGTGTCAGCATCACGGTGGCCGTCCAGACGTGTCAGCATCACGTTGGCCGTCCAGACGTGTCAGCATCACGTTGGGGCTCCATCTCCAATAACCTGTTAGAAATATGTTCATTGTTTTTATTGTATCTTTGCGTTATTTGTTTTTCTTTGGTATGTACTGCCGCCCATCTCTGTTTTAGTGTTAATACTTCTATAAATCTTAGTAAATCCAACACCTCCCTGTCAATTTGCGTATATCATTTTCCCCGTCTTTTCTCAAGTCATGTTACCTGGTCGCTTATTCACCATGTCACTGCGGAGCAGTTTAATTGTGAATTTTGCAGATAATAGTCGTCATATTGCTTCTCCGCGTGCCCTGTATTTTTCTCATTTTCATTCTCGATTCCTCTGCTTATTTTTCTGTTTTCTGTCGTCTGCCTTTACATATGTGCTGTACATATACTTGCTTAATATTCGTTTTTCCCCTGAAGCCCAGCCTGGTCCAAGGCTGGACTCTGGGAGTAGAAAAGCTTTCAGAACTCATCAAAAGGTTAAAAGGTATAGAGAGGCCAGGGTTCCCTGGCTCTTAATGTACACCTTGTCGCTGTTTATATTATTACCTGGGTACTTGGAGGAACCTCGGGGAAACTTTAGTAATTTTTGGTATTGACATGTGTTGTTGGAGTGTCTGAGAGGGCTAGAGCAAAGTAAGGAGTGGCAGTAATGGTGAATGATATATTATGAAAGAAAGGGTATACGTGAATAAATTAAAGATTTATATAGCTTAGAATACGCGTTGAATATGGGGAATAAACGTTGAATAGGGGAGATGGGGAGCTTTTGGGAGATGTTAAGAGAGTATTAAGGAATTTTGAACCAAGTGGGGATCTGTGTTAGTGGTAGAAACTGTTAGAGGGGGTAATAGTATCAGATGTAAGTAATAATGGGGGAGGGGAGAACCTCTGGAGGAACCTCAAGAGGTTCTCCCTTATCCACTTGCCTCTTGGCAGGTCAAAATACCCGTTTCCTACATCCGACCTGTAAAATGCTGAATCTTGACGTTTGAGTCCCTCTTGATGATGATCTCAATTTTCCTAGAGTGAAGGTCAGTGAAGGGCTACTTCATCTTCCTATACTTACTAACAGACTTTTCATTCATGAAGTGATTCTGGGGAAACCGGTTAGTCAACCTAGAGTTCGCGAGTGTGGGAGTTCAGTGCCTGCACTCTGGAGGAGGGATGGGGGATGTTGCAGTTCGGAGGGTCATTGGAACTGTGAGGTGGACACGCTTCTGGCAAGACAGCGATTGAATAAATGATGGTGAAAGTGTTTCTCCTTTTTCTGGGTCACTCCACCTTGGTGGGAAACGGCGGACGTGTTTAAAAATGTACATTAACTGATGTGGATTATTTAAGCTTGATATGATGGTATTTGTGTTGTGTTCGTGCTAGTATCTTATTTTTGTTGCATACTTTTAGTTTGTGTTCTTATTGTATTTTTTTTTATTGTTCCCAGCAGAGTCTGCGGTCTCGCAGGTCAGCACTTTTTTCAAAACTCTTGTATTAACTTCCTTCCCATAAATCTTGACTCCCCAGGTCGTGCTGCAATGGTATGAAAAAATAAAACTTGGTAACTGGCCACAGGTATATAATGTTTGGTTGGTCATGCACCTCCGTCTCCACTTCTCTTCCAATTTGCACTTGATACTAAAGCCTTGGTAGCGCGTGGTTGCTGACCTCTAGTAGCTCTCCATAATAGATGTTTTAAATGTCAATCTTCCTCACTGTGGAGACAAGGGTCACTCTCGCTCGTTCATTTCCTCCTCTGGTTATTTTCTTTTGCATGTGGCTTGTGAAATTTTTCACAGCTAACTTCATGACTTTTTGTTTTTCACATTTCCTGACTCCCACGCGTGTCCTACTGTTACAGTGAACAAGAATCATTGTGTACTCGCCTATATGTACTCACCTATGTGGTTGCAGGGGTCTAGTCATAGCTCCTGGCCCCTAGTGTGTACGTATACGTACACCTGTTCCATAAAATACCAACTTGTAGGTACAAGAACAGAGGAAGGCTCGTAGCGTTCGGTCTCTATTACTAAATTATTATTTGCATTAAACATTTTCCCAGGATAGTATCCACATTTGTTGGTGACAACTTGATTAATGTTTACAGGTGAGTGAACAAGTGGCAGTAGGTGTTAGGCCGGAGTCAAATTCTAGCCTTTAGGTTGTGCGTTTGAATGGCAAGCCTGGGCAAGGCAGTGTTATAACTGTTAGTTCTGTCTTACCATGGTCATCACATAACAGAATAGAGGATAAACGCAAATCATTCAGTAGAGGGTCTTATGTGCGATAGTTGAGAGTAATGATGTGGGGAGATATCACATTCAAAGATCACAACGCTATTGCTGTTGCTATCGCAAGGAAAATGATAGGCTGGGTAATGAATTTCTAAGGCAAGGTATGGCGAGTCATTGATGATACTCAAGTTACTTATTCTCTCGAGGCTTGAATACTGCTGTATACTGACGGCCATCTTCAAGGCAGGCGAGATTCCTGAGCTGGAAAACGTACAGAGAACTTCCATTGCCAATATACGCTCAATCAGGCATCTGAACTACTGGGAACGCCTGAAGTCCCTTCAAATATATTCTTGGATAGGCTAGAAAAATACCTAATCTACCTCTGAAAAATCGTGGAGGGATTAGTCTCAAGCATGTCCTCCCTTAGTCTTTATTTCCTCCATTCTTCCAAATTAAGCCTGAATGCCTTCCACATCCCCCCCCCCAGGCGCTGTATAATCCTCCGGGTTTAGCGCTTCCCCCTTGATTATAATAATAATAATCCATTCTTCCATAGCAGAGCAACTGACACTGCCGTAATTAAATACGTCTGCGATCCATTGGAAGAATTGATTTATATCCTCCTGAAGATTCAGTGTGTGTGACGGATAGAACGCTTGAAGATTCTGATGCCATCAAAGGATATTACAGCTCACTTGTTGGACGCTTCCGGGGGGTCATCGCTCCCACGGCGCGGTCCCAGACCAGGCCTGGAGTATCAAGGCCTGATCAACCAGGAAGTTATGCTGGCTGCACGCAATCCAACGTATGCAACACAGCCCGACTGGTCAGGCACTGGTTTGAGGAACTTGTCCAGTTCCGTCTTGAATGCAGCCAGAGGTTTGTTGGTAATTTCCTTTGTGTATAGTGGGAAAGCGTTGAGGAGTCGGCGACCTCAGACATTCGTCGAGTTCTCTCTTAGTGTACTCGTTGCACCCTTGATTTTTAGTGGAGGTATTTTACACCGTCTCCCAAATCTTGTCATACGGAGTGATTTCGGCTTGGAGCAGTATTCCAGCCTGGAGAGAACAAGTGACTTTTAAGTTTCGTCACTGGCTCAGCATCTCATTTTTCTTGCTATAACAATGTCATCAATGTTGTGATCCTTCAGTGTAAGATCCTCCAACATTACTACTGTGTCTGGCACATGACATTTTTCCTATATTGAATGATGTTTGTCCGGTACTTTTTAGTCTTTATTGTCTTTATTTTACCACATCTCCAGCAGGAATAGAAACTTGTCCTTGTCAGTGACGGATCTAAGGCTAAGAAACAAGTGGGGGCGCGTTCTCTCTTGAACGAAACGTCTCCTTATAATTTACACCAGGAAAATCCAGGCGGGAGTCGTCCCAAACCTGCACACCAGAATTTCTTTGTTAGTGTCAAACCAAGAGACTTGGCAGGCGGTGCAAAAAAAAAAAAAAAAAAAAAACTTAGTAAAAAAGTAGGGGTGTGACGAGTACACTGAAATCCATCGTGTCAGCGCTTCTTAACTCTTCAGTGTCATCCCTTCGTGTATAAGGGGGATTACCAACAAACAACCAGTTGCCTTCAATCAGTTCCTGATGAGCCGGGCTGTGGTTCCTACGTTGCGCTGCGTTCGGCCGCCACTAACATCGTGGTTGATCAGGCCTTGATCCACTAGGAGGCTTGGTCAGCTGGGACCAGGCTATGGGGACACTTATCCCCCACCGGAAGTATATATTCTTCAGATGTGGCCATGGAGTGAGTTTATCATAGTATTAATGTGTTCACTTCTTTAAATTAGGTAGGCTGCAGATATCAGCGTGGTGAGCTGTGCTGCCCAGGCCTCCTGGCACACCGCTGGTTAAATCAGTTCGTTGATGCATGCAGGGGGACAGGAGGGTAAGGGGGGAGGGAGGGCAAGCAAGCATGCGAGGCTCGCAAGGCCAGACAGTGCCAATAACGTCAGGGATCAATACTTGAGGGCCACGGTAGTCCAAAAGATTGCCCCCACACAACATTCGCCAAGGTTTACTTAGGAACGCTTATCTTCTTTGTCTAGGCATAGTACGCTTGCTATAAATACATTTATCAATTACCTTGTGTACATGCATTACCTCGCTCATGAACCTAGAGTTTCCACGCTTCACTTATTTATATCTAAACAGAAGTAATTTATTTACCGTACGTGTTCTTAGTCTTGTTGTTGCCTCAAGGTCAGATTTGAGCTTATAATATCTATTTATTTCCAGTCATTTATCATGAACGGATTTACTCAATACATTACATGTTTATCTTCACTTGTATGGAATTTGTAGAGATTTACCTCTCCTTCGGTTCAGTCTTGCACCAGGCCTCTGGTTGATGATTTGATCAAGCAGACTGAAGGTGCTAGCTGCATGCAATTATAAACGTATACATGTTATGCAGGTTTCTGCGTAAGAATACACCACAGCTCGGTTGATCAGCTAACTTTAGGCACTAGTGTGCTCACGAAGACAGGAGTATGGTAATTTTTCGATTATCCGGGGTTTTCTCTTGATGGCTTTGTGGGTTAGTGCCCCTGCAGCCCTGTCACACATCAGGCCTCCTTTATTAGTGGCCTGCTTAACCTGTTGGCGCTAGTTCCATAGTCTCGTGTATGAACCACAGTCCAGACCAGGAGTCTTTTTTGTCCCTTGACATATAGTCTCCAATATCTTGCTTGTGAAAATAGTGAGTGCCCTGTGATTCCATTTTTTTTTTGTTAGTCCTAATTAAATTGCTTCTTTAGTTGAACTTGGTAAAAACTGATGATTGTTCTGTGGGTCAAGACCCGTGTGCATGCAGACCTGAACTCAGGTTGTGCTGTGAATTTACAGTCTTCGACACCGTTATATTTAGCACCATATCGCCATTATTCGTGGACAAGGTCAGAGGTATTTTCTAGTCTCGTCGGCACCTCTCTATGATGCCTTAAGGCAAGTTTATTAGTTTTTCAATAATCATTGGTGTGGGAATGTTCAGCCGAGCTGCTTCCTGGTATTTTCTCTGCACTTAACACCATTTACTACATTACCCCATTTTAAATGTCTCATTTAAATCAAACAAATATTTAGGGTTGGGGTTGAAAGATTTTCCAGACGTTATTGATTTTTTATACCTATTCTTTGATCTGTTGGGAAGTTATGTCTGGCACCTTATATACAACTACAATGACTTTCCCAGAGCTGTCCTGAATTGTTCAGTTGTTGCTGTTAAAAGTGATTGGCTTCTTAGGAACCGTTAAAGGATTAAGTTGGCATTATTGGCTTGTTTTATTTTTTTTTGTGCGTGTGTGATTGCTTTACTGCCACTGTTGTGAAGCTGGGTAACAACAGACTGTTTGCATAAATGTTGAGAAATCAGAGTGGGGAAGCGTCACGAGCGGTGTTCCAAAGGGGTCAGTGTTGGGCCACTTGTTGTTAACAATCTACATAAACGACATAGATGAGGGAATAAATAGCGGCATAAGCAAGTTTGCCGATGACACCAAAATAGGCCGTCGTTTATTCGTTCTGGCGAGGACATTAGAGCACTCCAAGAAGATTTGAATAGACTGATGCAGTAGTCAGAGAAGTGTGAAAGTTAAGACACATGTGCAACATCTGGATATCGTTATTGTAGACGTTTCGCCATCCAGTGGCTTTATCAATACAGATTCTAGGACATAATAGGAAGACAGTAGAACTATATACAAAAGATGAGGTAATCAGTCCCTCGGCCTTGGAGTTAGTGTTCACAGCATCGTGGTGGAGGAGAATCTGGAGCAAAGGCAAGAAGACTGGCGTTTATATAGGCGTCAGTGGAAGGGACCTACTTCCACTGGGAAATCCCGCCTACCAGTGACTGCCCTCGTCTGCTGCCCGTCCCTTCCACTGACGCCTATATAAACGCCAGTCTTCTTGCCTTTGCTCCAGATTCTCCTCCACCACGATGCTGTGAACACTAACTCCAAGGCCGAGGGACTGATTACCTCATCTTTTGTATATAGTTCTACTGTCTTCCTATTATGTCCTAGAATCTGTATTGATAAAGCCACTGGATGGCGAAACGTCTACAATAAAGATATCCAGATGTTGCACATGTGTCTTAACTTTCATATTGTCGGTATTTTATACCTTTCTTGCACAGTCAGAGAAGTGGCAGATGCAGTTTAATGTAGACGAATGCGAAGTTCTAAACATTGGATAGGAAAATAACCATGCCACGTATAAACTAAATGTAGATCTTAATATTACTGATTGCGGAAAGGATTTGGGAGTTTTGGTTAGCAGTACTCTGAAACTAAGACAATGCATAAATGTTCAGAATAAAGTGAGCAGAATCCTTGGCTGCATATCACGAAGTATAAACAGTAGGAGTCCTCAGGTTGTTCTTTAACTATATATTCTTGGTTAGGCCTCATTTAGATTATGCTGCACAGTTTTGGTCACCGTATTACAGAATGGATATAAATGCACTGAAGAACGTACAAAGGAGGATGACAAAGTTGATCCCATGTATCAGAAATCTTCCCTATGAGGATAGACTGAGGGCCTTGAATCTGCACTCTAGAAAGGCGTAGAATTAGGGAAGATGTGATTGAGGTGTATTAATGGAAAATAGGAATCAATAAAGGAGATGTAGATAGCGTGCTAAAAATATCTAGCCAAGACAGGACTCGCAGCAATGGTTTTAAGTTGGAAAAAATCAGATTCAGGAAGGATGTAGGAAAGCACTGGTTTGGTAATAGAGTTGTGGATGAGTGGAACAAACTCCCGAGTACCGTCATAGAAGTTGAAACGTTGTGTTGTTTAAAAAAAATAGGTTAAATACGTGAATGGGTGTGGGTGGATGTGAGTTGGACCAGACTGGCTTGTGCTACTAGGTCTGATGCCGTGTTCCTTAAGTGAATGTGACCTGACCTGACTAGGTTCTGTCATTGGCTTAAGCCGATAGGGGACTTTGACCTGCCTCGCATGGGCCAGTAGGCCTGCTGCAGTGTTCCTTCTTATGTTCTTTAATGACTGTGGAATGATGCCTTTGTCCAGGCTCCTCCATAGCCTAAAAACTCGGGATATTGATTTTATGAACGTGAAGTGTGAAGGGTATTAGCCTGGGGTAGAATGCATGGGCATGCTGTGGATGACTTCATAGTCACCTGGGCAGAGGCTAAATTAGAAATTAAGAGGACAGCTGTGTTTTCAGTCTCATTCTTGAAAAACTAGTTAGGGTGGTCCATTCTGTAGACTGACACGTTGTTGACAACAGTCATATTGTGATTCCAGTATTTCACTCGTTTACTTGCCATCTTTTAGCTACAGACAATATACTAGATATGGTTTTTGCTCTATCGTTTTCATACGGGAAGTAGTGTTTGAGCTTTCTTCAAATTTCATGTGTGGCTCTGCTCTCTCTGTCGTGGACGCTACAGGATGTGATGCAGTTAATTTGTGGTAAGACACAGGGAACTGGTCTCAAGCCTGTACACAGAAATCACGCCTGCTAGAGGCTCTACGGACGGTGTCAAGTACCCTGAATGAAAAACCTGGACACGATGAGCACACACTGAGAGAAAACTCATTGTAAAGGGATCTAGAATCTACACTTCTTTGTATACAAGGGAAATTACCAACAAACCCCGGGAACATTTTCTGAACATGTGGGCTATGGTGCATACTCTGGATTGTGCACCAACAGCCTGGTCGATTAGGCCAGCATCTGGGAGGCCTCGTCTTGGGCTGGGCCTGGGGGAGGGTGACCCTCGAAAATTACTCCAGGTAGACTCCACTTGTGTGATTTTTTATTACTATCCACTCGGGAAGTTTCGTGTGTGTGTGTGTGTGTGTGTGTGTGTGTGTGTGTGTGTGTGTGTGTGTGTGTGTGTGTGTGTGAGAGAGAGAGAAGTTTGTGTATGGTGTGACAGACACAAGAGTGATGTCCTGGCAATGACGATGTGTCAGTCTGGTGAAGCGAGCCAGTTGCCGGAGCATTGGCCTCGTTGCCGCCCACTAGTCTGCTGTGGCACAGGCACCCGCCCACTGAGAGCAGATGTGAGGCAGGACCGCCTCTCTGCCACTCCTGTCACCTCTCCTTTAATCCCCCCCCTCCCCAACCTTCTCCCACTCCCTCTCACACAAGTCCCACCCGCATCTTCCATTTTTTTTCCCCATAATCAGCACTGATAGAGATTGGATCAGTTGCTCGCCGATGGATCTTTTGAATGTGGTGGCGTTGCTTACTGTGATAAACCTGTGAATGTATCCCTTGGTATCCCTGCCTGGACCACCTGCACACTGGCCTCTTGCAACATTTAACAATTACCTATATAAATTATGTTAATATAGTACAAACTGTATTTGAAACGTTCTATTTTTTTCGTAATTATGGGTAGTAATAGATAAGTAGACTGGCTTTTGAGGAAAATATTTTGTTCCTGTGATGGTTGTTCTTGTGATGGTTGTTCTTGTGATGGTTGTTCTTGTGATGGTTGTTCTTGTGATGGTTGTTCTTGTGATGGTTGTTCTTGTGATGGTTGTTCTTGTGATGGTTGTTCTTGTGATGGTTGTTCTTGTGATGGTTGTTCTTGTGATGGTTGTTCTTGTGATGGTTGTTCTTGTGATGGTTGTTCTTGTGATGGTTGTTCTTGTGATGGTTGTTCTTGTGATGGTTGTTCTTGTGATGGTTGTTCTTGTGATGGTTGTTCTTGTGATGGTTGTTCTTGTGATGGTTGTTCTTGTGATGGTTGTTCTTGTGATGGTTGTTCTTGTGATGGTTGTTCTTGTGATGGTTGTTCTTGTGATGGTTGTTCTTGTGATGGTTGTTCTTGTGATGGTTGTTCTTGTGATGGTTGTTCTTGTGATGGTTGTTCATGTGATGGTTGTTCTTGTGATGGTTGTTCTTGTGATGGTTGTTCCTGTGATGGTTGTTCTTGTGATGGTTGTTCTTGTGATGGTTGTTCTTGTGATGGTTGTTCTTGTGATGGTTGTTCTTGTGATGGTTGTTCTTGTGATGGTTGTTCTTGTGATGGTTGTTCTTGTGATGGTTGTTCTTGTGATGGTTGTTCTTGTGATGGTTGTTCTTGTGATGGTTGTTCTTGTGATGGTTGTTCATGTGATGGTTGTTCTTGTGATGGTTGTTCTTGTGATGTTTGTGATCCTGTGATGGTTGTTCTTGTGATGGTTGTGATCCTGTGATGGTTGTGATCCTGTGATGGTTGTGATCCTGTGCCGGCCATTTAAACTGCTAGGAACCTTTAAAAATTTCTAAATATGTACTTTGGAGAGGAGATGCATGATAATATATACGTGTAAGATATTCCTGAGGGCCTGGCCCGTCAATGTACCATAACGTACTGGAACTAGTGTAAAGTTATGCCAGTGAAGGGCAGGAGCACCGTGGGCATAAGAGAACATTGGAACAGTATTCCTAGCCCAAACTATTCGACACTGCCAGAAGACGTGAGAAACTGCCGGGACAAGTGTAAGCATCATCAAGAAGAAAGACGTTATGTGTCAGGTGCTAGATCAACCAGGCTATGCTGGAATGTGGGCCTGCAACAGCAACAACTTGGCTGAGCAGGCAAGCACCAGACAAGCCTGGCCCGGGGCCAGGCTGCGCTAATAGGAAGACTCTAAACCGGTCACATATATCACTGATATGCGAAGTACCATTATCAAAAATATTTGGTGTTCTTCGGAGGAGTAACGTAAAGTTCAGATGAAGTTTCAGAGGCCTTAAAAAATTCACAGTCCCTCTTCACAAAGGAATCAGTCAGCAACATAGCCTAGATGTGGCAAGAAACTGCTGACGAGAGCAGTACATAGCGCACAGTCTTGGAAAGGGTATTGAGACACCAACTTAGTGGTTTTTATGGAAAAGCATAACCTGCACAGCCTAAGTCAGCATGTTTTACGAGCAGGAAGATTTTCAAAATAACTATCTTTGGAAGAAAGGTATTTGATCATGAATTGATACCCCATGAAATGAATCAGTAACCTGAAGGATATCTGAAGGATACTTCCGGGAGTCAGCCAGAGATTTGATAATTCCCTTTATACACGGATGGAAGGCATTGAAGTGTCAGACCTCTGACGCTCATGCAGCTCTTGGTGAACTCGTCGCGCCCCTGCTTTATTATTGAAGATATTTTGCACCGTCTGCCATGTTTCTTGTCACATGGAATGACTTCGGTGTTCAGGATTGGTACCAGTATATCTAGGATTTTCCAGGTGTAAATTATTGTGCCTGTCTCTACCTATATTCCAAGGAATACAGCTGAAGTGACTTTAAGCGTCCGCCGTAGTTCGGATGACTGAATGTACATAAGTAGTTTAAGTTCTCTGTCTTCTAGTTCAGTTGTCTCGCCTTCTTTGAAAAAGGCTGGCAGTATACAACAGTATTCCAGCCTGGAGAGAACAGATGGCTTTGATTATCGTTATTAGCTCACTACCCCTTTAGTCTATCCAGACTATCATTTTATTTGTGGTAGCAACGGCAACATTGTTGTGAGCTTTGAATGTCAATCTTCCCACATTCCTTCCGTTTATCGCACATGGGGCGGGAGGAGAGGCGATGACCCCTCGAAATCGACTACGGGTACCCCAGAGGGTGACTCATATTCATATATATATATATATATATATATATATATATATATATATATTCATATATATATATATATATATATATATATATATATATATATATATATATATATATATATATATATATATATATATAATTATCGTTGACATGTATTATAAATTACACGTAAGTAACTATATTTTCTTTCATTGCAGGTAAGAGTGAAACTCCCTGGAGTGATAGCAAGTAGAGGAAGGTGTGAGCCCTAAGGTTGAGGGCAGGTAAGTTATTTATAATATTTTTTCTACAAGTACTTGATACAGCTTAGACCTAGCTGACATCACTGACATACTATATAGATACCCCCGGTTATACAGATCATTAGGGGCATTTATTGCTAGCATTCGTGGTGTTACTGTGCTTCAACTAGTTTCTCCTTATTTCGTGGAAAATATAATGTGTGAACACTTCAGTCTGGGATTCGAATATTTGCGGTGGATTACTTGTCAATTTGAATGGTGGCATGTGTGGTGAAGAGTAATGTTAAACTCGTTAGGATAATTAAATGCTACCTTCTCAAGTGTGAGAGATCAGGTAGGTTGTAAGAGCTGTAGGGAACACACTGGTTACCAGGCAGTCAACAAGGAACTTGACCTGGAGTGGTGTAAATGATTTGAAAAAACAGGCAAGTTGAAGAATGAGACACTCGTGCAACATTTGGGAAGTTACCTCAGTAAGCATTGCTAAATGTTGCAGTGTCATTCTTTGAACAGGAGTGTTCCCGGGTTTAACACTTTGAACAGGAGTGTTCCCGGGTTTAACACTTTGAACAGGAGTGTTCCCGGGTTTAACACTTTGAACAGGAGTGTTCCCGGGTTTAACACTGAACAGGAGTGTTCCCGGGTTTAACACTACAGT
>NC_091322.1:31523356-31559329 GCF_038502225.1 Cherax quadricarinatus | reverse complement strand
AACACTACAGTGGCCTATCAGTGGATGACTGGCCTATCTTACTAAAAGGAAGCGTCTTAATGTAATTGGGCCGTATAGGTGCCAATTTAATAATTTTCTTAAAATATTTGGGTTATAATGAAGTATATAGAGCAGTAAGGAATTTAAACTTTAAAGAACTAACAACGCTGTGGTCTGACCTCAGGTGATGCTCTTCTCTGGTCTGACCTCAGGTGATGCTCTTCTCTGGTCTGACCTCAGGTGATGCTCTTCTCTGGTCTGACCTCAGGTGATGCTCTTCTCTGGTCTGACCTCAGGTGATGCTCTTCTCTGGTCTGACCTCAGGTGATGCTTTTCTCTGGTCTGACCTCAGGTGATGCTTTTCTCTGGTCTGACCTCAGGTGATGCTCTTCTCTGGTCTGACCTCAGGTGATGCTCTTCTCTGGTCTGACCTCAGGTGATGCTCTTCTCTGGTCTGACCTCAGGTGATGCTCTTCTCTGGTCTGACCTCAGGTGATGCTCTTCTCTGGTCTGACCTCAGGTGATGCTCTTCTCTGGTCTGACCTCAGGTGATGCTCTTCTCTGGTCTGACCTCAGGTGATGCTCTTCTCTGGTCTGACCTCAGGTGATGCTCTTCTCTGGTCTGACCTCAGGTGATGCTCTTCTCTGGTCTGACCTCAGGTGATGCTCTTCTCTGGTCCGACCTCAGGTGATGCTCTTCTCTGGTCCGACCTCAGGTGATGCTCTTCTCTGGTCCGACCTCAGGTGATGCTCTTCTCTGGTCTGACCTCAGGTGATGCTCTTCTCTGGTCTGACCTCAGGTGATGCTCTCCTCTGGTCTGACCTCAGGTGATGCTCTTCTCTGGTCTGACCTCAGGTGATGCTCTTCTCTGGTCTGACCTCAGGTGATGCTCTTCTCTGGTCTGACCTCAGGTGATGCTCTTCTCTGGTCTGACCTCAGGTGGTGCTCTTCTCTGGTCTGACCTCAGGTGATGCTCTTCTCTGGTCTGACCTCAGGTGATGCTCTACTCTGGTCTGACCTCAGGTGATGCTCTTCTCTGGTCTGACCTCAGGTGATGCTCTTCTCTAGTCTCAAAATCACAACCATTAATTTTTTTTATGTAATTGTTATTTTTTATTTTAGAAATATATTTTGATTTTATAACAGCCACTCCCACACTGTCAGATTTTTGCCAGTGATTAAGAAATACGTGAAAATTGTAAAAAAAAAAAAATATTTAAACGGTAGCTAGTTTTCCTCTAGTTTATTCTAGGGGGTTTAATTCATGGCTGATACTCAGATTTTCTATGATAATTCTCAGATTTTCTCTAAGGGTTTTCCCCCTAAGTCACATAATGAACTGTGCAGATTTACAGGTTTATGTTCATCTCTAATACAGATTATGAAGATTTTTTATGATTTGATCTTGGTCGATATCGCAGTTTTTTTTTTTTTTTTTTTTTTTTTTGAATAGAATCTTTTTCAACCTGTTTTGTGCGTTGACCGCATACACCTGACATGACCATTTAAATTTTGATTCTTTGTGTATATATAATATATATATATGAACATTAAAATGGTATAAAATACCGACAGGTTGTTAGGTAAGACACATATGCGACAGTTAGGTATCTTTATTTCGAAACGTTTCGCCTACACAGTAGGCTTCTTCAGTCGAGTACAGAAAAGTTGATAGAAGCAGAAGATACTTGAAGACGATGTAATCAGTCCATCACCCTTAAAGTTTTGAGGTGGTCAGTCCCTCAGTCTGGAGAAGAGCATTGTTCCATAGTCTGCATATATATATATATATATATATATATATATATATATATATATATATATATATATATATATATTTATATTTATTTATTTATTTATTTATTTAGTTTGATAATTTTTCCTCTCATGATGGAGGATAGTGTCTCCATCCTTGAGCTAAATGATCAGTATTAATTTAGCGCTTGACGTAAGTGTAATATAATGATACAAGAAAATCACAAGTTGTTGGTGAATGCTGGCCGCTGGCCGATGTGTAACCATGGTGGTGGTGCTGCCACCATGGTGGCGGTGGCATGGTGGTGCGGGCATGGTGGTATTGCCATGGTACTGCCATAGTGGTGCTGTCATGGTGGCTACCTCCAACTCTATCCTTACTAAATAAATTGGACACCTGCGCAACACTTGGCTATTTTTATTGAGGAAACGTTTCGCCACAGTGGCTTCATCAGTCGAATACAAAGAAGAGTGGTGAAGATCAGAATAAGTTTGATGTAATCAGTCCCTCAGCCTGGAGTCGATTAAATCCGGTCCAGGCTGAGGATTACCTCCAACTCCTTCCAGTCTTGAAGCCACTGTGTTGCGAAACATTTTTTCAAGGATATACAAGTCTTGCACACGTGTCCACTTTATCACCTTGTCGGTTGTCAAAAGCATTTATCTACATTTCAAACACTAGTGTTTGAGTCAGTCCAAGAGAGATGTATGGTATGCACTTGATTCTTGCACACGAAGGATAATTATCTTTTATTGGTAACGTGTAGCTCACCTGTATACAGGTGAGGGGAGGGGGTTACTACCCTGCTGCCTGATCTCATACAAGCCTCCTAGTTGATTACGTGATAACGTAGACGGTTGGTAATGGCTGCACGTAATCTATATAAACCACTAATCGGCTGGTCAAGAACAGACTTACACAAGTTCCAGTCTGTATGTGCGAGGCAGGAAGTTGAAAAGTCTTGGTCCTAATTGAGTTGTTTTTGTCATTTGAGGATATTTTACAGTGTGTGTCTCCCAGCTTGCATGGGAAGCTATTTCTGTATAGGTGAATTAATATAATCAAAATTTCATTGCATCATTGGTATACAATGTTAGCAACACGTGCAACATCTGGGTATCTCACGAGGGTAAACATAGCCAGGTGTTGCACATGTCTTATTCATCAATGTTCAAGCTGTGTAAATGATGATTTAATATGGTTATTTAAAGGCGCACTGTTATATTTTTTCCTGTGTTTTTGTGTGGGGCGTTGTTGAGTGTTGCAGGTATTGCGATAGGACGAGTCTCTTTAGAATCTTGTATTCTATTTTTACACATTAGCGTGGTGCTGTTCCTCCTTGCAAGTAGTAAAGAGGGTAATAATGTTGTGTAGTTAACCAGTGTGACTCCCTCCCATCCTCTCCGACCACCTTGCTGCTGCTGCTGCTGCTGCAGCAGCAGCAGCAGCTGGGTGCGGCATACTGGCAACTGCCATCTACACCCTACTATCGATTGTACTGCAGACGATGCCGCCGCCACCGCCACTACAACCACCAACACATTGCTGCCATCGTTACCCCCAGTGGCGGCGGAGATGGCCTTGGCCCGCTGCGCTGCCGCTGCGCTGCCGCTGCTGCTGCTGCTGCTGCCGCCGTCACTTGCTCAACATTCAGCAGCTACACAAGCCCAGGGAGACATTTATAGTTGTGGCAGTGTTGTGAGCGCCGTGATTGTCTGTGTAGCTTGTCTAGTCCTCTCCCCCTACCAGGGATGGTGCAGGTGTCACCACTAGCGCACCCTCACCACCTGCCAGGGATGGTGCAGGTGTCACCACTAGCGCACCCTCACCACCTGCCAGGGATGGTGCAGGTGTCACCACTAGCGCACCCTCGCCACCTGCCAGGGATGGTGCAGGTGTCACCACTAGCGCACCCTCACCACCTGCCAGGGATGGTGCAGGTGTCACCACTAGCACGCCCTCACCACCTACCAGGGGTGGTGCAGGTGTCACCACTAGCACGCCCTCACCACTTGCCAGGGAGTGCAGGTGCCGCCACTAGCGCGCGCGCGCGCACACACACACACACACACACACACACACACACACACACACACACACACACACACACACACACACACACAACCCCATAGAACCCCACACACACAACCCCCCCCCCACACACACACACAACCCCCCCCCCCACACACACAACCCCCACACACGCACACAACCCCTCCCCACACACGCACACAACCCCTCCCCACACACGCACACAACCCCTCCCCACACACACACACACACCCTCCCCAGACACAACCCCCCCCCCCACACACACACTAGGGATTGTTGAGGTGACACAAGCTCAACACTCAAATATTGATTGTACTGCAGACACACGCACCCCAACAACCACCACCGCCACACACACTTAGCACGCACATTGGCCGCCGCCGCCGCCGCCGCCGCCGCCGCCTCCTGCTATTGATGTTACTTAGGTTTAAAGCCTGTACCTTGAATTATTAAGGTTGCAATAATCATATGAATCACCAAAATACGCGAATGGATAAAATAACAGAAATTATATAATGTACACTGATGGTAAAATATATTTAATAACCATGAACATGCTGCTAAAGGTTTTATAAGAAACGAAGTAACTCGTAAACTTTTTTTTTTTTTTTTTTTTTGAAAAGTATAGTGCACTGTGAAACAAATTTTCGGCATCGATTGTTCCCATGTTGCCGCCTATCAAGTGGCGCCTGTGCCGCTTCTTATCCTCATAGCAGACAGATATTGTCTGATAATACCAGAATGATCATACAACGCGCCTCTATAGAAGACACCTTCTTCCTCCCTCTTGTACCCCTTCCCCCTCTTGTTCCCTCCTCACTCACCCTCTCTCTTCTTCCCTAACACACTTGCGACAGCATTTTCTGACTATTGTAATTAGTTTTATATATAATTCATGTGAGGGGTGCTCTCCTAGTTGTGGTAACAATGCTAGTTATGCTTCCTGACTTCTCGTAATACTTACTGACAGTTTCACGGATTCCTGGTCTATTACGATTTTTGCACGTGATGCACCTACTGTGCATTGCCGGGCTGTGGTTCGTACGTTGGACTGCGTGCGGCCAGCAGTAACAGCCTAGTTGATCAGGCCCTGATTCATCGGGAGGCCTGGTCATGGACCGGGCCGCTGGGGCGTTGATCCCCGGATTAACCTCCAGGTAGCGCAAAGTAATTTACCTGTAAAACCCTGGTTGCCTTCCAGAGGAAGACAACCAGGGTTTTGCAGGTAAATTACCAGATCATTGTTTGAATTGCCGGGCTGTGGTTCATATGTTTGGACGCAGCCAACAGTAACAGTGTAGCTGATCAGGCTTGATACACCAGGAGGACTGGTCTGGGGCCGGGATGTGGGGTCGTTGACTCCCCAGAAAACATCTCTCAGGTTAGCACTTATTTCTCTAGTTCGTCGGGCTAACTGGACAGGAAAGTTCTACTTCTCTCTAAGGAAGCTGGATTTGAAAAACAATTAAACGTGTGCAACATTTTGGAATCTTTTTATTGAGAAAACTTCTCCACACGGTGGCTTCATCAGTTCAGTACAAAGAACTGTGAAAATAGAGGAAGTTGAGGTAATCAGTCCTTCAGTCTGGAATCGATGTTGATTGATGGATTGAACACGTCAGTTCTCTATATCCATCTTTTTTTTTGGTACTGAATGTTTCGCCACTATGGCGAAACGTTTCCTCAATAAAGATTCCAAAACGTTGCACAAGTCTTATTCTTACCTTCTTGAACAAGACATTAGTATGGGGGAGGACAGTGATAGCAGTTTAATACACTACGTACGTTAAGGCAGTCCGGGTGCATGACACAGCGTTGAGGCGCCACCTAGTCAAGCAAGGGCAGAGTGAAGACAAAGTTTACGTTTGGAATGAGACCAGTCACAACTGGAGTTGCTGAACCGGATGACCTTAGTGAACACCACTGGTTACTAATATTATCATAATAGATCTTCATTTCTACCAGTACGTGTACAAGGTATACAGTCCTAGCTGACATCAATGACATACTACTATATAGAAAGCCGCTTGTTATGCTGAGCATTTCGGGAAAATTGGGTCAGTTTTGTCCCAGGATGCGACCCACGCCAATCGACTAACACCCGGGTTCCCATTTTACTGATGGGGAATATAGACAATCAGTTTAAAGAAACACACCCAATGTTTCTACCCTCGCCGGGAATGTAACCCGAACCCTCGCCGTGTGAAGCGAGAGCTTTAGCCATCAGGCCACGGGGCACCTACGTGCGGCCAGCAGTAACACCGTGGTTGATCGGGCCCTGATCCACCGGGAGGCCTGGCCAGGGACTGGGCCGCGGGGGCGTTGACCCTGGGAACACTCCAGGTACAAAGAAATCTCTTAAATGACTCCGTGAAGGCAAATAACATGTTATAGAATATCACTTATGAAGGATTTTCTTATTTTTTATATGATCAGCAAATAGAACAATACATTTAGTCCCACACAATCACAAATTAGCGAAAACACACAAGATGGAGAGACAAGGCAAGAAGACAGTGTCTGGCGAGTGCTGAAGGAATGCTGTGGTGTGTACACCTGACCCTGAACCTTACTTTCCTGCGTGTTGTGTAGCACCCAGTTGACGCCAGCTGTCACACACGCTGGGAACCTGCATTCTGAAAGTCACTGCACCTTTAAATAGTAATTAGTCTAAAAGTTGGTGCCTGGTAGCCGATATGGGTTCCATCCTTACATTTGTAGATGTGGCAACCGAAGCGGGCGCTTCATTGTACACATTATATCTATGCTAAAAAAGGCACAGCCACCTCAAGGTGACACCTCAGCCTTAGTCTTAACATAAGAACGAAGGAACACTGCAGAAGGCCTACTGGCCCATGCGAGGCAGGTCCAAGTCTCCTACCGGCTTAAGCCAATGCACCCAACCTAGTCAGGTCAGGTCACATTGACTTAAGGGAGGAACACGGCAACCGACCTGTTAGCACAAGCTATCAGGTCTAACTCACACCCACCCACATCTACTCATGTATTTATCCAACCTATTTTTAAAGCTACACAACGTTCTAGCCTCTATAACGGTACTTGGGAGTTTGTTCCACTCATCCACAACTCTATTACCAAACCAGTACTTTCCTATATCCTTCCTGAATCTGAATTTTTCCAACTTAAAACCATTGCTGCGAGTCCTGTCTAGGCTAGATATTTTCAGCACACTATTTACATCCCCTTTATTTATTCCTGTCTTCCATTTATACACCTCATAGTCTTCCGTTTTATCATTTTTTTTTCCATTTCTTGATATGAGAAATCACGAGAGCGCTTGTAATTTCAGTTTTTTTCCCCCCAACTGTAGTTGTTGTCCGTGTTGCTGTTTGTGATCTTATTGCATCTTATATCCACAAGGACATCAACGCCAGAACGTTTGGAGACACACACACAAGGCTTAGGAATAATTCCCTAAACGGTAATAAAGGGAATGGGATGGGACGATACCATTTGTTTACCGATGTTGATAGTTATAGGCCAGTGCAATACAATTTTCCTGGTCTCAGACCGAGCCGCAAGGGCGTTGACCCCCCCGAACCCCCCTTCAGGTATACTCCCTTTCCAAGTATGTTCATTATGTATGAGGATACTTGTTGTTCAGTAGATATTAAATAACCCAGGGAGGAGCTTAAATATTAAATGGCTTAGGGTAATTTCTCTTGCTGTCATTGTTATTATTCACTACTAATTTGCAGGCAGGTAGGCACCTCCCCCGCGAGGCTTGCAAAGTGGAGACAAAATTTCTGAATCTGTCTACATACTTAGTGATCTGATGAAGGGATGATCAAAAATCACTTGGGGGGGGGGAAATAATTTTAAATTTCCAGTTGAACATACCTTTAATATACCTTTGAATTCCAAGAGTTTTTTTTTTTTTTTTTAACTCCCAGAACCCGGCCATGGGCTAGGCTCGTCTGATGTTTACCTTGTCACCCAGGCTATTGCTGCTGCCCAACTTATCCATCACAATCTGGTTGATTTAAAAAAAGAAAACTAACATTTAAGTCATGATTCTCTTTAATTAAAATTTAAAAAAAAAATGGAAAACTGAAAAAGAAATTACATTATTGTAACAACTAAAAATGTCAGAACTTTGAACAACTTATCATCATTGAACCAAATTAACTCATTTTTACACTGAAAATTCACATGGAAAATGTTGTATTAGTGTTAATAGCTAAAAATTAAAACATCTCGTAGTTAAAGTTGAGACACGTTATTTTGAAGGTACCTGGAGGTTACCTGGATACCTGGAGGTAATGTTACTATGAGGAGAGTAGATGTTTTCTTCACTATATCATCTTGTACAAGGTATACAGACCATAGCTGACATCAGTGACATACTACTATATAGAAAGCCGCTTGTTATGCTGAGCATTTCGGGCAAATTAGGTCAGTTTTATCCCAGGATGCGACCCACACCAGTCCACTAACACCCAGGTACCCATTTTGAACTGATGGGTGAACATGCACAGCAGATGTCTTCTGGAAACTCGTCCTAATGTTTTCCAGCCGTACTGGGGATTCGAACTTGGGACCTCAGTGTGTGTGTTTAAATAATGACCAGTTTGTAAAGAATCATCAGCACAGGCAAATTCCTATAATGTTTTTGTGATGGAATGTTAAAGGGATAAACTATGCATATTCAAAGTACCTACAGGTATCAGAAATATTTTCACTCACACCTTAACAGGGGGCAAAATACTCTTTGATACCAATACTTCAGCATACCCCTAGTGTTGATAAATTAGACACATGTGCAACTCTTGGGTATCTTTATTGAGGAAACGTTTCGCCACACAGTGGCTTCATCAGTCCATACATAGGAGAAACTTGAAGAACAGGAGGAGAATGAGGTAATCAGTCCCTCAACCTTGAGTCGATGTGTTCAGTCCATCAATCTTGAGTAGAATACGGCAGATGAGCGGAGCAGCAGCTTATAAACCGTATGGCAGGAGAGGTGCAGCAGTCATAGGTGGTGTCACATTTGTTCAATACCCCTAGTGTATATACTTTATAGGTATTGTCATTATGTTGATTCAATTTAGGACACCTTCTCTTGTTATATTTACACTTAATAACACACCCGAGTCAAGCATATAGCGTTTAACATTGTGATTATAACTTTAACCGTATTAAAACATGTACCTGGTTTCAGGAGTTTTCCCTGATCCCAGCTTGAGGACTAACTTAATTACTGAGTGATCAACCAGGCTGTTGTTACCACCGGCACACATACATACGTCATGCCTCACATTCAGTTTTGATCATCGTGTGTGCCAGAAGTAACTGTAATCCAGCATAATCCTGTCTACTGCAGTATCTGTTGACATTGCACGTTGCTCCGTAAATGTGATGGCCGTCTCCCACCTATTACCTGTGGTGCCTGGGAACGTTCTAATCTATAAAAGTTTTCAAACATCCGTGTATAGAGTGGTTGCTAGTGCCTGCTAGCTATGATGGCTCACCCTCCTAGTGTGTGTGTGTGTGTGTGTGTGTGTGTGTGTGTGTGTGTGTGTGTGTGTGTGTGTGTGTGTGTGACTCTGTGCCTCTGTCTCTGTGCCTTTATCGACCCACTGTGGATCTGCGGCGGTATGGTCAGCCTGTGTTTATTATTTACGTCAGTGTGAGTCACAACAAGATGAGAGAAGGGTTGAGGAAGGGAGGGGGAGGAGGAGAAAGGGGTGAGAGGGGAGGAGTGAGGGAGAAAAGTGGAGGGGAGAGGGAACGCTGATAGCTTATCTCTGGCGACTCGCCTCACTCCTTTCTTGTTGATACAGTGCGCTTTGTTATTGGTGGGTGGAACGGGGGGAGGGGTGATGTTTGTGGATCTTGATGATCAACGAGGCTGTGATAGATATGAGGGCCAGCGGGCTGCCGTCAGTAACAGCCTGCTTGATCAGGCAAGCACCAGACAAGCCTGGCCCAGGGCCGGGCGTTGAAAGTTGAAAACGATCGAAAGCCTTCAAAGGTAGGTGAAGATCCTGGCGGTGATGATGGTGGCTCTGCCTACCTGCAGTGTTTCGAGGATCGATGCTCTCGCGGCCCGACCACTACCCCGGGCCTCACGATGGATAACCTGATCAACCAGGCTGTTGATGCTAGCCGCAATGTAGAAGTCTTCAAGAGGAAGCTGGACAAGTAACTTCACCAGGTGCCAGATCAAACGGGCTGTGATTAGATATTTGGGGCAGCGGGTCACCAGACGAGCCTGGCGCATGGCCGGGCTCCATGAATTGAAACTCGTCAAAGATAAGCTCCAGCCTGATTGATAAAGTCTGATCCACCAGGAGGCCTGGTCGTGGACCGGGCCGCGGGGGGGGGGGGTTGATCCCCGGAATACCCTCCAGGTAGACTCCAGGCAGGCAGACAGACAGACTCCACACCCCGGCAGATCAGGAACTGAACTATTTCCCACTTGAAGGTAGCTGGAGGACTGTTAATAATCCCCCCTGAAATATGAAGGCAGGACGTTCAAAAGTGTTGGTCCCTTCACACTTATTGAGTTTTCCCTCGTATCCCGACTGCTCCCCAGCTTTTTATTGGCGATATTTTTCATCCTCTAGTGGTGATGGTTGGGTTCCTGGTGGTGGGGGTAGATTCATTGTGCAAAATGTTTAGCAATCTTCTGTAATCCTGTTGTGTATTTTTCTTTAACTCGGATCTACCTTTGTTATATCTGTAATGGCTTTCGAGAGTTTTCCTACTCGCGGCCCTGGGCCAGGCTTACCTGGTGCTTCCGGAGTCATTCAGCTTATTGTTACTGGCGGCCCACTGCTGGCCTTCATACCCATCACAGCATTGTGAGTCTACCTGGGGGGTATTCCGGGGATCAACGCCCCCGCGGCCCGGTCCATGACCAGGCCTGGTGGATCAGGGCCTGATCAGCGAGGCTGTTACTTCTGGCCGCACGTAGTCCAACGTACGAACCACAACCCGGCTGATCTGGCACTGACTTGAGGTATCTGTCCAGCTCCCTCTTGAAGACAACCAAGGGTCTATTGGTAATTGCCCTTATGGCTGGTGGGAGGCTGTTGAACGGTCTTGGGCCCCGGACACTTAGTGTTTTCTCTTAGTGTGCTAATGGCGCCCCTACTTTTCACTGGGGGTATGTTGCATCGCCTGCCAAGTATTTTGCATTCGTAGGGAATAATTTCTGTGTGCAGATTAGGAACCAGTCCCTCCAGGATCTTCCAGGTGTAGATTATGATGTATCTCTCGCCTGGCGAGGGAAATTGTCTAGTTTACTCTTAGACTAGTACACTTCTCCCAGCAGTGTTTGAACGACGTTTTACAGTGATGGCTATATTAGTTATGAACATCAAAATGGTATACAATACAGTTCCATACTACTACTACTACTACTACTACTATGCACCTCTTCTTCCGACAGTATTTAAGTCTCCGCACTGTCGCTTGATCTTCAGATAGTTCCTGACTATGGAACTGAACTGCTCCAGGCTGAGGGACTGACAACCTCAAATTCTACGACTACAAGGGTGATGGACTGATTACATCGTCTTCACATCTCTACTGTTCCTGCCTACTTTCTGTATTCGACTGAAGAAGCCTACTGTGTAGGCGAAACGTTTCGGAATAAAGTTGTCTAACTGTTGCATGTGTGTCTTACCTATATTAGTTATGTATTCTCTACATGTATTTTCTAATATGATAGGGCGCGTCCGTCTCCACATTTTACATTTTTTCATCATTTGGAATGGGTATGGACTTCAGTAACGCTTTTGATAGTCCCACATCAGAGACTATTGAAGAAAATTAAGGCACACGGAATAGGAGGAGAATTTTTTTTTTCATGAATAGAGGCATGGTTGACAAATTGGCAGCAGAGAGTTTGCATCAATGGGGACAAAATCAGAGTGGAGAAGAGTCACGAGCGATGTTCCACAGGGGTCAGTGTTGGACCCCTTGTTGTTCACAATCTACATAAACAACATAGGTGATGGAATAAATAGCGACATAAGCAAGTTTTGCCGATGACACCAAAATGGGCCGTCTAATTCATTCTGACGAGGACATTAGAGCACTCCAGGAAGATTTGAATAGACTTATGCAATGGTCAGAGAAGTGGCGGATGCAGTTTAATATAGACAAATGCAAATGGACAGGACACTAACCATGCCACATATAAACTAAATAATGTAGATCTTAATATTACTGATTGCGAAAAAGATTTGGGAATTCTGGTTAGCAGTAATCTCAAACCAAGACAACAGTGCATTAGTGTTCACAATAAAGCTATCAGAATCCTTGTCTTCATATCAAGAAGCATAAATAATAGAAGTCCTCAGGTTGTTCTTCAACTCTGTATATCCTTGATTAGGCCTCGTTTAGATTATGCTAGACAGTTCCGGTGACCGTATTACAGAATGGATATAAATGCTCTTGAAAAACGTACAGAGGAGAATGACAAAGTTGATCCCATGTATCGGAAATCTTCCCTATGAATTTCCCCTGAATCTGCACTCTCTAGAAAGGTGTATAATTAGGGGAGATATGATTGAGGTGTATAAATGGAGGACATAAATAAATAAAGGGGATGTAAATAGCGTGCTAAAAATATCTAGCCTAGACAGGACTCGCAGCAATGGTTTTAAGTTGGAAAAATTCTGATTCAGGAAGGATATAGGAAAGCACTGGTTTGGTAATAGAGTTGTCGATGAGTGGAACAACCTCTTGAGTATAGTTATGGAGGCTGAAACGTTGTGTAGTTTTAAAAATAGGTTAAATACATGAGTGGGTGTGAGCTTGACCTGACTAGCTTGTGCTACTAGGTCAGATGCCGTGCTCCTTCCTTAGGTGAATGTGACCTTACCTGACTAGGTTGGGGCATTGGCTTAAGCCGGTAGGAAACTTGGACCTGCCTCATGTGGGCCAGTAGGCCTGCTGCAATGTTCCTTCTTTCATATGATGTTATACCAACCTGTCACACAAGTGACAAATTAATCCTGGCCATCACTTTCTTACCATATACATACTTTTCTCGTGCAACCCTATTATGTTTTGCACTGTTCTAACGTACATAACTTATTGGATTTTAAAATTTGGATTTTCTTTAGTCGTATTTTCCCATTGCTGACAGTTCATCACTCCTTGTTTCCCGCCTTGTGACCATAAAATGATATTTATGTAAACTTTGCCTTCCTACTTCCGCCAAGCGCCAGATCACGCTGCTATGTGAGCCAGCGGGCCGGTAATAGCAACAGCCTGTTGGGCTAACAAACAACAGGAAACCCTGACCCCAGGCCAGGATAGGAAGACTTAAAAACTGCTCACACGTGTAGTATTTTTTTTTTCCACATCTAATATATATATATAATTTCGTATATTAACAACATCGTTAATGATGCTTCTGGAGTTCAGAGTGAATAAGGTTGACAGTGTGTAAAAACAGTGGAGTGGGTTCTTGTTTTGTTGACAAGTTGAGCGGTGAGTGTAAAGGGTACTTGTTCAGCTCCTCTAGTGTCACCTGCCTTAGTAAATTCTCTTAACATTGTTTCATTTCTTAGCAAATAACATATTCAGTAGAATAAACATTCAAAGTAGGACCTAAGTAATGTTAATACCCACATTACTGGTGTGTTATGAACCTTGATAAGTACAGGCGGTAGTCCGTGTGTGTGTGCGCCAGCGCACACACACGGACGTTTTGGAAACGTCTCGGTCCTGGGACCTTGATCAAGGTCATGGTGAGTAGTAAAGTTAGGCACAGGTACACATTAGTGCAATTATCATACATAGTAACACGCGCAATAAGATCACAAACAGGTAATATCACAATGTAAAACAACCACCGTGAAAAATAGTGAACTTCCAATCGCTTTCGTGATTTCTGACATTATCAAGGTTTACCATAATGAGAAAAAACCACGAAAAATATTGGAATTTTATTATTTTTTCGCAGTGGTTGTTTAACATATTGACACGTGTAAATTGCCCAGGAGAACTTAAAAATTCAATGAACTTTTCCAAATGGTAAGTTAAAAGAAAATATACCCAGTTTTTTTTTTTTTTCACTTTTTTTTTTTACTCATTATTGTAGATAATGAACGTATGGGGGGAAAAGAACTTAATTTTTGTCCAGCGAATGAAAAAAAATCGATCAGAGCGTATTTATCTAAGACCTCCCTGCCAGAGCCCAGACGAGGCCTGATCAAGCAGGTTGTTGCGAATAGCCTCATACAGTCCAGCGTACGAACCACAACGCGGCTGATCAGGATGACTTCAGCTCGTAAAGTTCTGTTGAAGGTTTGTTGGTAATTCCTGGCCATGTGCGTGTGGCCCTTGTCCTGGCCATGTGCGCGTGGCCCTTGTCCTGGTCATGTGCGTGTGGCCCTTGTCCTGGCCATGTGCGTGTGGCCCTTGTCCTGGTCATGTGCGTGTGGCCCTTGTCCTGGCCATGTGCGTGTGGCCCTTGTCCTGGCCATGTGCGTGTGGCCCTTGTCCTGGCCATGTGCGTGTGGCCCTTGTCCTGGCCATGTGTGTGTGGCCCTTGTCCTGACCATGTGCGTGTGGCCCTTGTCCTGGCCATGTGCGTGTGGCCCTTGTCCTGGCCATGTGCGTGTGGCCCTTGTCCTGGCCATGTGCGTGTGGCCCTTGTCCTGGCCAGGTGCCCGTGGCCCTTGTCCTGGCCATGTGCGTGGCCCTTGGTCTAGCCATGTGCCTGTAGCCCTTGGTCTAGCCATGTGCGTGTGGCCCAATGTCCCTGGCTCCATGCCGTGTGGCCCTTATCCTGGCCATGCCTGTGTGGCCCGTTGGTCTAGCCATGGTGCCCGTGGTGGCCCTTGGTCTTAGCCATGGTGCCCGTGGCTGCGTAACCAGGTGCGTTACCCATCAGCCAGGTGCGTGGCCCTTAGTCTTAGCCAGGTGCCCGTGGCTGGCTTGGGTCTTAGCCAGGTGCCCGTGGCCCTTGGTCTTAGCCAGGTGCCCGTGGCCCTGGTCTTAGCCAGGTGCCCGTGGCCCTCGGTCATTGGCCAGGTGCCCGGTGGCCCTGGTCTTAGCCAGGTGCCCGTGGCCCTTGAGTCTTAGCCAGGTGCCCGTGGCCCTTGGCCAGGTGCTAGCCAGGTGCCCGTGGCCCTTGGTGCTTAGCCAGGTGCCCAGTGGCCCTGGTCTTGAGGTGCCCGTATTTGTTGGTCTTAGCAGGTGGCCCGTGGCCCTTGGTCTTAGCCGGGTGCCTGTGGCCCTTGGTCTTAGCCGGGAGTGCCTGTGGCCCTTGGTGTAGCCGGGTTGCCTGTTGGCCCATTAGTCCTTAGCCAGGTGCCTGTTGTCTTTGTCCTAGCCATGTGCATCTTGATTTCCGTAGTTCTCTAACAGGTTGCCTATTGTGCTTACACAGGAAGTAACCATTTCCGGCGCGTTATCGTCAGTGGAATGTTTTGAGGAGCATCTTGAAAGACTGTTGTATGTTGCAGTAGTAGTCTGGGCAGCACTCACAAGCAACTATCCAGGCCCTAACGTGACCCTCGTAGCACAGGCGTCTCGCACCACCAGTGATAAAAGTAGACTCAAATGCAGTATAATGTTATCTTTTATAAGGAAGGTAGTAGAGCACTAGCTAAGAATTAGACCAGTAACCCTAACTCCTCGCGTCATAAAAATCTTCGAAAGAGGGATGAGACGGGAGATTACAAATTTCATGGAGCAGCACAACCAACATAACGCGAACCATCATGGTTTTAGAGCAGGACGATCATGTCTGTCACAGCTGCTGAGCCATTATGACAGAATTACGGAGGCATTTGAAGAAAACCAAACGCAGATGTGATTTACACAGATTTTGCAAAGGCGTTTGACAAATGCGCATCATAGTGATAGCGCACAAAATGAGGGCCATGGGCATTACGGAGAAGATAGGCACATGGATTTTCGGGTTTCTAACACATAGAACACAAATAGTAGCAAACAGAGCAAGATCCAACATCAGCGAGGTAAAAAGCTGTGCCCTAAGCCACTGTCCTGGCTCCTCTGCTGTTTCTCATCCTCATAGCAGACGGATCAAAACACCGTCACACTTTTGTATCATCATTTGAAGATGACACTAAAACAAGCATGACAGTCAGTACGGTAGAGGACACTGAAAAATTACACGAAGACATAAACAGGGTTTTCCAGTGGGCAGTGGAAAACAAAATGACGTTCAATGGTGATAAGTTCCAGCTGCTTAGGTATGGAAAGAATGAAGAACTCAAAAGGAATACTATATACAAAACTTGAGAGGCCAAATAGAACGAAAGGAACACGTAATAGACCTGTGAATAATTGTCAGGTGACCTTTCTTTTAAGGAACATAAGACAAAGATCACGACAGCCAGGAAGATGACTGGGTGGGTATTGATAACTTTCAAAACAAGGGAAATAATGCCGATGGTGACACTTTCCAAATTGCTAGTGCTCCCTCACTTAGAATATTGCACAGTGCTGACGGCCCCGTTCAAAGCAAGAGAAATATCAGAGCTGGAACAAATACAGAAATCGTTTACAGCTCGCATTGAGCCAGTAAAGCACCTAAATTACTGGGAACGCCTTCAAGTCTTGAACATGTACTCATTAGACCGGAGGAGAGAGATTCATGATAATATACACCTGGTCCCAAATCTGCACACTGCCATAACAACACGCTGGAGTGAGAGATATGGGAGGAAGTGTAAAATAAATCCAGTGAGGAGCAGGGGTGCGGTGGAGACAATAAGGCAGTGGTTCCCAAACTGGGGGTAAATTACCCCCTGGGGCTAATTTAACCATTTTTGGGGGGTAATGGAGGGGTGACAGAAAAAAAGTTATGAATTCTGAAAATCAAGAAAACAATGCGGTACCCGGTATGAGGATTATTGTTAACTTTGTCTTAGGTTTACTTTACAACTTTATATACTATTATAAGTAAGTAATAAAGTTAAACCAAATAACAATAAACATCAAAAACTAATATACAGTATTAGAAAAGAAGAAATATATAGCTAAGTGTGTGGAAACCCAAAAGTATTTTGACAAGTATCCTTCAGGACAAAAGTCACTCAGTAGCCCAGATCGACCTGTCCAGTACGCGTCACTCACTTCCTGAGGCTGCCTCTATTTCACACTGTCAGTTTATCTGTGAGCATCAGCCGAGGTAGACATAAGCTGGTATGTATGTGTACTGCCCTGTGCAGTATATAGTTAGTATTTACCCACTGTTACTGTGAATTTGTAGCTATTATTAATTTTATATATAATGTATGTGTGGTTCTTACGTTTTCAATGGTTTTGCTAGGATTAGCAGAGTATGCGAGGCTGTATACGTTCACGTTTAGCCATATATATCAATAATAACAACATTTTGTGAAAGGGGTAACATGCTTTGTGGCATGTTAAATTGGGTAACAAGCTGAAAAAGTTTGGGAACCACTGCAATAAGGGAACACTGTATCAACATTCGGGGTCCCAGACTATTCAACATCTTACCAGAAGATATCAGAAATACGGCTGGAACAAGTGTAGAAGCCTTCGAGAGAAACTGGACAAGTATCTTCCCCAGGTGCCAGATCAACCAGGCTGTGATGGATATGTGGGGCAGCGGGCCTCCAGCAGCAACAGCTAAGTTGATCAGGCAAGCACCAGACGAGCCTGGCCCATGGCCGGACTGAGAGTAAACTCTCGAAACTCTTCAAAGGTATATCAAAGGTACGTTTCGCCCACACGGTGGGCTTTCATCGTCTCGGACAGATCTACCTGGGTAAAGAGTCCACGAATGTATATAGGGTGGAGAGTCAAGTGGAGAATGTTGGGAAGGTCGAATTTGAGACGAATCTGCGGTTCCGTTTCTGTAATTGGGCACGTAAGTTCCCTCGTCTTCTAATCAACATCTCCACTGTAATCTACCTTGTCCATAATTACTATCGCATTTACTGTCTCTTTCGTAAAGTGAAGTCTAGAATCTTTCCTTAATTCATGGTATAACTTAAAGCTTTGAGGACACTTGTGTTGTAGAGGTCTGATTAGATTATAGTGGAAAAATGAACATGTTATTAGAAGACAGGGGGGACTTACGTGCCTCTTGAATGTTTTATTGTGTGTATTCAAATCGTAAATGATCTGTGTGTGTGTGTGTGTGTGTGTGTGTGTGTGTGTGTGTGTGTGTGTGTGTGTGTGTGTGTGTGTGTGTGCTCCAGCTTTGTGTCCTACCCAGAGCCGTCAACACTTAATAGTCAAGCGAGAGAGCACGAGTGTTCTGAAAAAAGTGTCACCATTAGCACTGTTTTTCTTTTTGAAAGTTTTCATTATATAACCCCCCCCCCTCCCTCCCATGTCACTTTACTGGCAAAAGAATTGAGAAAAAATGGAGACTAAGAAATAGACGTATAGTACAACGTTGAAAACATGTACGTTGTAATAGAACAACAAAATTAAGTATGTTAGGTAAGACACATATGCAACAGTTAGGTATCTTTATTTCGAAACGTTTCGCCTACACAGTAGGCTTCTTCAGTCGAGTACAGAAAGTTGATAGAAGCAGAAGATACTTGAAGACGATGTAATCAGTCCATCACCCTTAAAGTTTTGAGGTGGTCAGTCCCTCAGTCTGGAGAAGAGCATTGTTCCATAGTATGAAACAATATGGAGATGAAGTGACAGGATGGAGCCTTATATAGCGCCAAGAGGTGAGACGTAGGTCACTAGAAGAGGTAAGAACTCAGATGTTGGGAGGTCAGGTCCCTCTCAAATCCAGCCGTTCTCACTAGTGGAGGTTGTCGAAGTTGATTGTAGGTCTGTACCAAGATACCCTTGTGTTGCAGTGTCTGACAGATTGAACATTAACATCTGTCAGACTCTGCAACACAAGGGTATCTTGGTACAGACCTACAATCAACTTCGACAACCTCCACTAGTGAGAACGGCTGGATTTGAGAGGGGACCTGACCTCCCAACATCTGAGTTCTTACCTCTTCTAGTGAACTACGTCTCACCTCTTGGCGCTATATAAGGCTCCATCCTGTCACTTCATCTCCATATTGTTTCATACTATGGAACAATGCTCTTCTCCAGACTGAGGGACTGACCACCTCAAAACTTTAAGGGTGATGGACTGATTACATCGTCTTCAAGTATCTTCTGCTTCTATCAACTTTTCTGTACTCGACTGAAGAAGCCTACTGTGTAGGCGAAACGTTTCGAAATAAAGATACCTAACTGTTGCATATGTGTCTTACCTAACAACCTGTCGGTATTTTATACCATTTTAATGTTCAAAATTAAGTATAAAATATTTTGTAGCTAACTCTTAACAGCGTGATTAATCAGGCCATCCAGCGGGAGGTTTGGTCTGGGACCAGACCGCGGGGGCGGTGATCCTCGGAACACTGCAGCAGGCCTACCAGCCTAAACTAGGCATGTGTCTAAACCAACCATTCCCACCCACCCACTTGTCCAGACTTTTCCCTAAGCTTCCCTACTTCCCCCTTCCCCTCCGAGTTAGCAGTGTAACTGCACACTTATCTGTAAGATACCTGTAGTCTGTTCCTGAGGTCACTGTCCTCGTGTCCCGGTTCCAGACCAGATCTCGTGGTTGTTGACCTGATCAGTCAAACGTTGTGAGCGTTTCCACAAGGTCTTGCATTCTACATGGGAAGGTGGACGAAACGAGTTGGACTGGTTGCTTAGACCCTGATTGTTAGGTAAGACACATATGCAACAGTTAGGTATCTTTATTTCGAAACGTTTCGCCTACACAGTAGGCTTCTTCAGTCGAGTACAGAAAAGTTGATAGAAGCAGAAGATACTTGAAGACGATGTAATCAGTCCATCACCCTTAAAGTAATGTTCAATCTGTTAGACCCTGATTCATCGGGAGGCCTGGTCAAGGACTGGGCCGCTGGGGCGTTGACCCCCGGAACACCCTCCTTCAGGGAGACGTGAGCACTTAATTGACCAAGACAATTGCAGCCATGCAGACCGCAGTTTTTTTTTTTTTTGTCAGGAAGTGAGAAAATTACAACAAGTGGCAAAAATGTATCGCCCACCTCTCAGCTGTGTTGAATTGGTGGAAACATTGGATGGCACTTCGTACGTACCGGATCACACACTGTGATGGATGTGGTGGCCAGCAGGAACAGTCGGGTTGATCAGTGTAGCATGGTCAAGGGTAAGGAAGACTCTGGAAACTCGTCGAAGGTATATCACAGCCATAAATATTTATCACCAACCCGCCGAACACAAATAACATTATTTTTTATATTGCAAACACAAGGTCACTAACCAAGAAACAACAAAAATTGGTGATGACATAAAGTCCAGTGAGTGGGCGAAACATTTAGTAAAGGATTACATTATACTGTGTGTGTGTGTCCATCCGTCTTTCTGCAGGCGAAGACGAACCACAAATTCTCAGATTCCATTCTTTTCAGGAATGAAAGAAAACCTCGATGATAGAAATGCCAAACATTGATCTCTAAAACTTAGTGCATGATGCAGTCCAGGAGAGATGGGGAGCACAAAAAAAAAAGTTTTAGAGAGAAAAAAAAAACATGCAAAATTAATATACCTTTGAAATACCTTTTACCTTTTGAGTTCCGAGAGTTTTTCTACTTCCCGAGCCAGGTCATGACCCAGGCTGGTCTGCTGCTGGTGGTGGTGCTGGTGCTGCTGGTGCTGCTGCTGCTGCTGCTGCTGCTGCTGCTGCTGCTGCTGCTGCTGCTGCTGCTGCTATCTAGTTAGAGGAATGTAGAATGTAACTGTCAGTCAAGAAACAGGAGGGGAACAAGAACCACAAATGAGAACTGCTCCAGTGGTGGATTAAGAATATTCTATAATTAATATTTCAGCGTGTGACTTGAAAAATTATTGTAAAATACTTTTTTTCTGTTTGGTATGTATATTTGAGGCTCTTTGATTTGTATTTCATGCTTTTTAAGCCTTTCCATTTGTAGCTGTACCGTCTTCTGAACTTGTTACTGAGGGTTTCCAACACTAAATATTTGTATGTATTTGAATGTTATTACTAGATTATTGAATTTTTAGTTGTAACTGAAGGTGTTTGCTTAACCCTCAACACTAACCCTTGAGACACTTATGCAGCATATGTCTCAAGTGTCTCAATCTTTAACTTGTCGGTTTTTCAAACCATTCATCACAACACTAACCCTGCTTATGCACTCTGATCCAGGCCCAAGCTCGTGCAACTCCACATTCCTCAAGAATTACACGAACCACTATCTTGTGCCTTAAATATTCTATGGAGGAGCTTTGACACAGGTGTAATACCACAGTCATTTACTATCACTGTTATTGCCCCCACTCCTTAAAGGTGGTAGTAAAGCAATTGCAAAAATATAACACTATAGACAGTGCTAATGTCACATTACCACGGTTTTCGAAAGGTCATATCACGTGTCTTAAACAAAGAATATCAATTTCACAACTACTTACACTACCCAGCTAAGCGGTTCCTGCCTTTCGCAGTTGCTAGACCATTATAATGTAGTCTTAAGTTCGCTGGAAGACCAGAAAAAATGAATATATGGTGTACACTGATTTTACAAAAGCCTTTGACAGGTGCGACTATGGTGTAATGGCTCGCAAAAATTTGTGCAAAAGGAATAAGTGGACAGACGTATAATTAACTTGTTAATAAATGAAACCCAGAGAATAAACAGTAAACAGTGATATGAATGGGGGTTAGTATAGTGAAGGCGCAGTACTTGCCACTACATTTTCTCGTTCTTGTATCTGACAGTCAGGGACATAATTAATAGCGTCGTGTCATCCTTTGCTGCTGATAGTCAGGATTGTATGAGAGTGCCGTCTATCGAGGGCACCGAAAACTTTCAAATTGATAAAAAAGTCAGCTTCCAATAGTAGTAGTAGTCGGCGGCGGCTACTGACAATATGAAGTCCAAAGGACAAATTTTTAAGTTACGTCGCTGTGGAAAATTTGAGGACTTGAGTAAAAGAAAAGCTCAGATCATTCAGTAGAGCAGAAATGATATTCCTTGTGAAGGACTTGGGAGTGATAATGTCAAGAGGATCTCACATTCAAAGTTAACAACGTTAACCTAACCCTCCAAACTGAAATCTTTCCCTATGAAAGCAAAATATCGGGACCGGGCCGCGGGGGCGGTAACTTCCGAAATGGGCCCAGGAGCTAGGAGCTCACCATTTCGTATAGTATACACGTTGCATAAATCAACCTCTGCCCTCATACTCGAGAGAGAGAATCAGTTGAAATGCTGCCTCTAGTTTCTCTGCTCACAGTACATGGTGTATAGTACACAAGCAGCAGTGTGTTGATTGTAATACACAGGCTACTACCTCCATGTTTACACTCGTGTTACACCAGTGGTGTCAGGCTTGCTCTGTCATCTCTGGGACTCCCTTCACCCTACTGTCTACACTTCCTTTCACGCTGTTTCCAAGTAGGCAATTTAGTGAGGGCAGGATGTGATGGAGTTGAATAAACCCTGTGGGAGGCACAAGTGTTCACCAGGGTGGAGGGTGTGCGAGTCAAGGGGGCCAGGGTCTAGGTCAACACCACCAACCACCTGCCAAGGTCACAACACCCGACACGATCTTCATTCTCCCTCATTCCTTCCACTATACACGTGCACCTCCCCCCCCCCCCCCACACACACACATATATCCACACCCCCACTCATCCACACCCCCACTCATCCACACACCGCTCCAAACACCCCTACCCCCGCACACCTCACCCCGTCGCGCACACCTTGTGTGTGTGTGTGTGTGTGTGAGAGAGTTCTTGCTAATTGACCAGCTTTACATATTCGGCACTATATATATATATATATATATATATATATATATATATATATATATATATATATATATATATATATATATATATATATATATATATCTATATATATATATATATATTAATTTCTTTCAACACACCGGCCGTATCCCACCTAGGCGAGGTGGCCCAAAAGGAAAAACGAGTTTCTCCTTTTATATTTAGTAATATATACAGGAGAAGGGGTTAGTAGCCCCTTGCTCCCGGCATTTTAGTCGCCTTTTACAACACGCATGGCTTACGGAGGAATAATTATGTTCCACTTCCCCATGGAGGTAAGAGGAAATAAGAACAAGAACTAGTAAGAAAATAGAAGAAAACCCAGAGGGGTGTGTATATACTATATGCTTGTACATGTATGTGTGGTGTGACCTAAGTGTAAGTAGAAATAGCAAGACGTACCTGAAACCTTGCATGTTTACGAGACAGAAAAAAAGACACCAGCAATCGTACCATCATGTAAAACAAATTACAGGCTTCTGTTTTACTCACTTGGCAGGACGGTAGTATCTCCCTGGGTGGTTGCTGTCTACCAACCTACTATATATATATATATATATATATATATATATATATATATATATATATATATATATATATATATATATTTGTAGTAGGTTGGTAGACAGCAACCACCCAGGGAAGTACTACCGTCCTGCCAGATGACTGTGAAACAAAAACCTGTAATTGTTTTGCATGATGGTAGGATTGCTGGTTTCTTTTTCTGTCTCATAAACACGCTAAGATAACAGGGATATCTTGCTACTCCTACTAACACTTTGGTCACACTTCACAGACACGCACATGCATATATATATATATACATACATCTAGGTTTTTCTCCTTTTTCTAAATAGCTCTTGTTCTTTTTTATTTCTTCTATTGTCCATGGGGAAGTGGAAAAGAATCTTTCCTCCGTAAGCCATGCGTGTCGTATGAGGCGACTAAAATGCCGGGAGCAATGGGCTAGTAACCCCTTCTCCTGTATACAATTACTAAAAAAGAGAAGAAGAAAAACTTTATAAAACTGGGTTGCTTAAATGTGCGTGGATGTAGTGCGGATGACAAGAAACAGATGATTGCTGATGTTATGAATGAAAAGAAGTTGGATGTCCTGGCCCTAAGCGAAACAAAGCTGAAGGGGGTAGGAGAGTTTCAGTGGGGGGAAATAAATGGGATTAAATCTGGAGTATCTGAGAGAGTTAGAGCAAAGGAAGGGGTAGCAGTAATGTTAAATGATCAGTTATGGAAGGAGAAAAGAGAATATGAATGTGTAAATTCAAGAATTATGTGGATTAAAGTAAAGGTTGGATGCGAGAAGTGGGTCATAATAAGCGTGTATGCACCTGGAGAAGAGAGGAATGCAGAGGAGAGAGAGAGATTTTGGGAGATGTTAAGTGAATGTATAGGAGCCTTTGAACCAAGTGAGAGAGTAATTGTGGTAGGGGACTTGAATGCTAAAGTAGGAGAAACTTTTAGAGAGGGTGTGGTAGGTAAGTTTGGGGTGCCAGGTGTAAATGATAATGGGAGCCCTTTGATTGAACTTTGTATAGAAAGGGGTTTAGTTATAGGTAATACATATTTTAAGAAAAAGAGGATAAATAAGTATACACGATATGATGTAGGGCGAAATGACAGTAGTTTGTTGGATTATGTATTGGTAGATAAAAGACTGTTGAGTAGACTTCAGGATGTACATGTTTATAGAGGGGCCACAGATATATCAGATCACTTTCTAGTTGTAGCTACACTGAGAGTAAAAGGTAGATGGGATACAAGGAGAATAGAAGCATCAGGGAAGAGAGAGGTGAAGGTTTATAAACTAAAAGAGGAGGCAGTTAGGGTAAGATATAAACAGCTATTGGAGGATAGATGGGCTAATGAGAGCATAGGCAATGGGGTCGAAGAGGTATGGGGTAGGTTTAAAAATGTAGTGTTAGAGTGTTCAGCAGAAGTTTGTGGTTACAGGAAAGTGGGTGCAGGAGGGAAGAGGAGCGATTGGTGGAATGATGATGTAAAGAGAGTAGTAAGGGAGAAAAAGTTAGCATATGAGAAGTTTTTACAAAGTAGAAGTGATGCAAGGAGGGAAGAGTATATGGAGAAAAAGAGAGAGGTTAAGAGAGTGGTGAAGCAATGTAAAAAGAGAGCAAATGAGAGAGTGGGTGAGATGTTATCAACAAATTTTGTTGAAAATAAGAAAAAGTTTTGGAGTGAGATTAACAAGTTAAGAAAGCCTAGAGAACAAATGGATTTGTCAGTTAAAAATAGGAGAGGAGAGTTATTAAATGGAGAGTTAGAGGTATTGGGAAGATGGAAGGAATATTTTGAGGAATTGTTAAATGTTGATGAAGATAGGGAAGCTGTGATTTCGTGTATAGGGCAAGGAGGAATAACATCTTGTAGGAGTGAGGAAGAGCCAGTTGTGAGTGTGGGGGAAGTTCGTGAGGCAGTAGGTAAAATGAAAGGGGGTAAGGCAGCCGGGATTGATGGGATAAAGATAGAAATGTTAAAAGCAGGTGGGGATATAGTTTTGGAGTGGTTGGTGAAATTGTTTAATAAATGTATGGAAGAGGGTAAGGTACCTAGGGATTGGCAGAGAGCATGCATAGTTCCTTTGTATAAAGGCAAAGGGGATAAAAGAGAGTGCAAAAATTATAGGGGGATAAGTCTGTTGAGTGTACCTGGTAAAGTGTATGGTAGAGTTATAATTGAAAGAATTAAGAGTAAGACGGAGAATAGGATAGCAGATGAACAAGGAGGCTTTAGGAAAGGTAGGGGGTGTGTGGACCAGGTGTTTACAGTGAAACATATAAGTGAACAGTATTTAGATAAGGCTAAAGAGGTCTTTGTGGCATTTATGGATTTGGAAAAGGCGTATGACAGGGTGGATAGGGGGGCAATGTGGCAGATGTTGCAAGTGTATGGTGTAGGAGGTAGGTTACTGAAAGCAGTGAAGAGTTTTTACGAGGATAGTGAGGCTCAAGTTAGAGTATGTAGGAAAGAGGGAAATTTTTTCCCAGTAAAAGTAGGCCTTAGACAAGGATGTGTGATGTCACCGTGGTTGTTTAATATATTTATAGATGGGGTTGTAAGAGAAGTAAATGCGAGGGTCTTGGCAAGAGGCGTGGAGTTAAAAGATAAAGAATCACACACAAAGTGGGAGTTGTCACAGCTGCTCTTTGCTGATGACACTGTGCTCTTGGGAGATTCTGAAGAGAAGTTGCAGAGATTGGTGGATGAATTTGGTAGGGTGTGCAAAAGAAGAAAATTAAAGGTGAATACAGGAAAGAGTAAGGTTATGAGGATAACAAAAAGATTAGGTGATGAAAGATTGAATATCAGATTGGAGGGAGAGAGTATGGAGGAGGTGAACGTATTCAGATATTTGGGAGTGGACGTGTCAGCGGATGGGTCTATGAAAGATGAGGTGAATCATAGAATTGATGAGGGAAAAAGAGTGAGTGGTGCACTTAGGAGTCTGTGGAGACAAAGAACTTTGTCCTTGGAGGCAAAGAGGGGAATGTATGAGAGTATAGTTTTACCAACGCTCTTATATGGGTGTGAAGCGTGGGTGATGAATGTTGCAGCGAGGAGAAGGCTGGAGGCAGTGGAGATGTCATGTCTGAGGGCAATGTGTGGTGTGAATATAATGCAGAGAATTCGTAGTTTGGAAGTTAGGAGGAGGTGCGGGATTACCAAAACTGTTGTCCAGAGGGCTGAGGAAGGGTTGTTGAGGTGGTTCGGACATGTAGAGAGAATGGAGCGAAACAGAATGACTTCAAGAGTGTATCAGTCTGTAGTGGAAGGAAGGCGGGGTAGGGGTCGGCCTAGGAAGGGTTGGAGGGAGGGGGTAAAGGAGGTTTTGTGTGCGAGGGGCTTGGACTTCCAGCAGGCATGCTTGAGCGTGTTTGATAGGAGTGAATGGAGACAAATGGTTTTTAATACTTGACGTGCTGTTGGAGTGTGAGCAAAGTAACATTTATGAAGGGATTCAGGGAAACCGGCAGGCCGGACTTGAGTCCTGGAGATGGGAAGTACAGTGCCTGCACTCTGAAGGAGGGGTGTTAATGTTGCAGTTTAAAAACTGTAGTGTAAAGCACCCTTCTGGCAAGACAGTGATGGAGTGAATGATGGTGAAAGTTTTTCTTTTTCGGGCCACCCTGCCTTGGTGGGAATCGGCCGGTGTGATAATAAAAAAAAAAAAAAAAAATATATATATATATATATATATATATATATATATATATATATATATATATATATATATATTGAGAGGTGCAACATTTGTGAATGTTTATTGAGGAAAGTGTTGAGCAGGCAGTGGCTTGTGCAGTGTGATACAAGGAAGAGTGGTGGAAGAAAAGTAGCAGTTTGAGGTGAACACGTCGACTCCACACTATGGGACTAATTATTTCACTCTTCTTCCAACGTTCTTCTTTTGTATTGGACTGAAGAAACTACTGACTGGCGAAACGTTTATTCAGTAAAGATTCCCAAATGTTGCATAAGTGTCTCAATTTTTACTTGTATAATGAATTCATTTAGCTGTGACTGGTTTCAAGGACTTGTAACCCGCTTCCTCCGGCGCATGTTGGCTTCCTTGTTGGACGCCTGATCAACCAGGCTTTTTATGCACAAAACAACCCGGATAATCCGGGATTTACCCTAAGGATACCTGAAGGAAGTTTCCGGAGGCTATTGCCCCCATGGTCTGATCCCAGACTAGGCCTGGAGAATTAAGGGCTGATCAACCAGTCTGTTACTACTGGCCATATCCAGTGCAACTACGAACTACAGTCCGGTAGGTCAAGAAAAGATCAGAGGAACTTGTTAAGTTCTCTTGAAAACTTTTACAAAAAAAAAAAATAGAAACTTGAAGGAGGCTGTCCAGCTAGCGTCGGGTAGGTCTACTTGAGAGAGAGGGAGAGGGAGAGGGGGGGTTAGGTCAGTCAGTCAGTGTCTGTCTGTCTGTCTGTCTGTCACATCAGGCTTTCATTAAATACTTGTATAACATGATGGTAGTACCTCCTTGGTGATTTATGTTGGCCAGTATAAACACGTACAATATATGTGATTAGATAAAGTAATTTATGAAGGTGATAAGGGATTGTTGCAGCAGCCAAGGATGAAGATATCGTCGGTATCGTGTCGCCCATCCCCCGTGACGTGTATTGTTTTTGTTCATTCGTAGGCTGAGTGGCACTGCCCGGTACTGTCATCATTGTTGGTTCACTCACGGGATGAGTGGCACTGCCCGGTACTGTCATCATTGTTGGTTCACTCACGGGATGAGTGGCACTGCCCGGTACTGTCATCATTGTTGGTTCACTCACGGGATGAGTGGCACTGCCCGGTACTGTCATCATTGTTGGTTTACCCACGGGATGAGTGGCACTGCCCGGTACTGTCATCATTGTTGGTTCACTCACGGGATGAGTGGCACTGCCCGGTACTGTCATCATTGTTGGTTCACCCACGGGATGAGTGGCACTGCCCAGTACTGTCATCATTGTTGGTTCACCCACGGGATGAGTGGCACTGCCCGGTACTGTCATCATTGTTGGTTCACCCACGGGATGAGTGGCACTGCCCAGTACTGTCATCATTGTTGGTTCACCCACGGGATGAGTGGCACTGCCCGGTACTGTCATCATTGTTGGTTCACCCACGGGATGAGTGGCACTGCCCAGCACGTTAGCTTTGGTTAAATCTTTGACTTTAAGCGAGGTGTTTGCTAGGGTTAAATTATAGCTCCTGGCTCCATCTCATAATTGTTATAAGGTTTTATTGCGATCTCTTATCTATCCTGCCCCGTTACTTTATGCAGCAGAGGGGAAGAAAATCTAGGAGACTGTTAGTGTCTGTGCTTGGTTCATAATTTTCATTGCCACCTCGGCCTGGGGATGGGAGGGGCTTTAATGTCGAGTGCCTGATCAGCTAGGTTGTTGTTACACGCAGGACTGCATGCCCATCATAGACCAGTTGCTCCGGCACCTCCTGCCCAACATTATCCTGTTCCTCTTACGTACAGACATGTACGTTTGTTCTGGCATGCATCATACAACTACTGTATGATTCATTACGCAACTACTGTAAGAAGTGGTACTAACTTTGATCATATTTTTTAAAGGGGTGGACCGGTAAGCCAGCGGAAGGCCTCGGTCAGATGACCAAAAGCTCCAACGGCGAGTCATCTGACTTAAGACCCGCGTCAGGAAACACTTGTCCTGTTTCCTAACAAATCTTACCTAACCTTGTGTTGTTGTTGCTGTGTTTGTGTGTTGCTGTGTTTGTGTGTTGCTGTGTCTTTGTGTGTTGCTGTGTGTTTGTGTGTTGCTGTGTGTTTGTGTGTTGCTGTGTGTTTGTGTGATGCTGTGTTGTGGCACTCGCTGTTTATTCTACACCTATCACTCATGGAAGAAAATTTGGTGTTTTGTGTGGGGGGTGAGGGAAGGGGGGGATATGGTGTGGAGGTATTGACCTGGTGGTGGTGGTGTTGACGTCACGCTGGCGGGAAGTGGTGAGCCACCACCGGCAACACTGTATACCATCCTCTCTCCCCACCCACAACTACCCTCCACTCCTCTCCCACCCACAACTACCCTCCACTCCTCTCCCACCCACAACTACCCTCCACTCCTCTCCCACCCACAACTACCCTCCACTCCTCTCCCACCCACAACCACCCTCCACTCCTCTCCCACCCACAACCACCCTCCACTCCTCTCCCACCCACAACCACCCTCCACTCCTCTCCCACCCACAACTACCCTCCACTCCTCTCCCACCCACAACTACCCTTCACCCCTCTCCCACCCACAACCCACACCCCACCTTACTCACCCACAACTACCCCCCCCACCCACAACTACCCCACCCTCAAGAGGGAAGCCTAGCTGTGATGGGGGTCGATGATCAACCAGAAGTGTTGAGGTAGTCTACACTTGGTAAGCTGTTGGTAAATAAGAGAAACGTTAAATATTTGTAGGTAGCGAGTTGCTATACTGCAAGATAAAGCAGTGGTTAACGGCTGCTGACTACACAATTAGTTAACATTGAGTTTGAATTTAATATACTAGAGTTGAGAAGAGACAGAGGGAGCTAAAACCTACAACTGTAAGTTAAGGAGATCCGAAATACTTCTCGTACGGAAATCCAGATCAAGAACATTTAGTATCGGGCCATTGATTTAAAATAGGACACATCGGCGACAAAAAAGAAGTCAGTGAAATACTTAAGTGCCAGTACGACTCAGTGTCACTAACTTCCACAGTTCTTATAAACTCAGCCAAGCTGGGAGAGCTTGAAGTTCCTAGAACTGTACCCCTTAAAACGTAGGCGAGAAAGATGCATCATAGACTACACCTGGAAGATACTAAAGGGATTTGTACCAATCTAAACACCGAAATTACTACATACGAACACAAGAGGCTTGTCAGACGGTGCAGGAACCTCCAGTGAAAAGCACGAGAGGGTATACTGAGGGAGAACCTAATAAGTGTTAAGGGACCACAACTCTTTCAATAACTTCTGTTTCCCCTTTAGTTGCCTCCTTCCTAGGCCTGGTAGAAGGCACAACAATACCGACACTATGGATAAAGGGCTACATGTTCATACAACTAAGACATCTATACATGGGCTCTCTTCCCTCGATGTCATGAGGTCTAGATCTCTTCCCTCGATGTCATGAGGTCTAGATCTCTTCCCTCGATGTCATGAGGTCTAGATCTCTTCCCTCGATGTCATGAGGTCTAGATCTCTTCCCTCGATGTCATGAGGTCTAGATCTCTTCCCTCGATGTCATGAGGTCTAGATCTCTTCCCTCGATGTCATGAGGTCTAGATCTCTTCCCTCGATGTCATGAGGTCTAGATCTCTTCCCTCGGTGTCATGAGGTCTAGATCTCTTCCCTCGGTGTCATGAGGTGGGGAACTCTTCCCTCGATGTCATGAGCTGGGGATCTCGTCCAGGTAGATTTGTCAGGAAGTGGAACAGTCTGGAGTGTGATGTAGTGGAGCCAGGATCCATACATAGTTTAACACCCTCCTTTCATGCATAAGGGATATTATCAACAAATTCTTAGCTGTCTTCAAGAGGGAACTCGATAGATTCCTCAGAACAGTTATGATCAGCCAGGTTGTGGTGCATACGTTGAACTTCGGGAGGTAGGCACCAATGCCGTGACCATATAAGGTCAGTCACCAGGTGGCTTGATCTCGGACCCAGCTACTGGAATGGTGACCTCCGGAAGCGACTCCAGGTAAGGTAGAAAAGGTAGAGAGGGGTTAGTGGTAGTGGTAGTGACGCCACCACAGACTCGATCAGGGAGCGAGAATGTATTCTTGCCTCAGACTGGGCTGTGAGAGCAATATAACTCTGGAAACTGGTTATAGGCATTTTAGAGGTTGGGAAAAATAGTTGGTGTTGGTGGATGTCATCACGAGATTCTAAAGAGGCTCTTGTTGGTGTCACGTGACAATTTGGTAAATAAGAAGAGAGGGTAAGGAGGGAAGTAGAAGTATCTGGGGGGTATGGAGGAGGTGGGGTGGTAGTAGGGGTGTTATAGGTGTGAGAGTAAGAGTGACGGGTCGTGCTAGGTTGCAGTTTGCTCCATGTTCTGCCTTTCCCTTGAAGTTATTGTTCATGGTTTGATGGTTCTTGATGTGTAGGTCTGGCAACGTGCCGTGGGGGACAGTGACCTGCAAGTGTGTTCAGGTAAACTACGAGTATCTCCGTCACAGGTAGTAAACAGGCGGTACGATTCTCTGCCAGACCTGTTGGTCTCTTGACCTTGTCAGTGCTAATGGTGAGTGATGGTTGAAACGGAAGATTGTAATGAACGAGAGTGAGCCTCACTCTGGTTGATTCCTCTAAAGTGTGCATGGTTGATCCCTGGGTGGGTCACTGGGTGAGGGTTGACCGGGGTGGGTGGGGAAGAGTTCACAGAGGTTGTAGAGTACCAGACAGTCAGACGACCGCAGTTCGTAGCAATTGAGTCAACAATGCTTGGTGCCCTTGGTAAAGTAATTCATTCATTGTGTAGGAATATGCATGGTCGGGAGCGAAAGGCACTGCGTAGTGACGTCAAGGTGTGGTGCAGCAGCTGCAACGGTGCTGCTGCCGTTGGTCTCGCCATTCTCAAGGTTAGGTTAGGTAAGATTTGTCAGAAAACAGGACAAGCGTTTCCTGACCCGGGTCTTAATAATATGATGACCCGCAGCTGGAGTTGGTCATCTGACGGAGGCCTTTCTCTGGCCTACCGGTCCATCCCTTTAAAAAAAAAATTATAGTTTTTAACCATTGATGCTAATACCGTAATTCTAATGATTTTATTGACGATAATCATACTTATGAATATGAAGGGATCTGCTTTTATGATTGTTTTCTTAATAATGTACACAGTGCCCAGAGTATATACATTCCCCAGAGAGAAATTAGGTCTAATAATAACGATCCCAAATGGGTTAACAGGAGGCTAAAGCATCTATTAGGGGAGAAAAGGGGAATTTATAGGCGCATCAGAAGAGGAGAGGTTAACCTTACTGACCAATATGTTCAGCTTAAAAGAGAAGTAAAAAAGGCGATTAGAAAGGCTAAACGTGACTATGAAATTAGAGTTGCTAATGAATCAAAGACTAATCCAAAGGGGTTCTTTCAAGTGTATAGGACGAAGGTGAAGGAAAAAGTAGGACCTCTGAAAACTGGGAATGAACAGCTGACGGATAATGAACTGGAAATGTGTTCCTTATTTAATGACTATTTTTTGTCAGTTTTTACACAGGAAGATGTAAATGAGATTGCAGTAATTAACAATTATTTAGTTCCTGATGAATTTAAGTTAACTAATATTACTGTCACGAGGGACATGGTTATTAAACAGATAGACAAACTGAAGCAAAATAAGTCCCCGGGACCCGATGAGTTGTTTTCCAGGGTACTTAAGGAATGCAAGATGGAGCTTAGTCAGCCATAACGAGTGTGTGGAAAAAGACACTTATGTACAGTACATCTTGTCGGTATCACCATACCATTTCCTCATAACGAGTGTATTCAATGCGTCCATCCTTACCGGTGTTGTGCCAGAGTTGTGGAAGATGGCTAATGTGGTTCCTATATTCAAATCAGGGGATAAGTCCACTCCTTCAAATTACCGTCCAATAAGCCTGACATCTATAAGAACATAAGAACATAAGAATGTAGGAACACTGCAGAAGGCCTACTGGCCCATACGAGGCAGGTCCTTATCAAAACGACATCTACCTAAAGCTACTCAAGAAACAACTCCCGCACCCCCCAACACCAATCAAACCCAGCCCCTCCCACTCATATATTTGTCCAGTCTCTTCTTAAAGCTACCCAAGGTCCTAGCCTCTATCACCCCACTGGGAAGACTGTTCCACGCATCTACAACTCTGTTAGAAAACCAGTACTTACCTATGTCCTTTCTAAATCTAAATTTATGCAACTTAAATCCATTATTCCTGGTTCTTACCTGGTTCGACACCCTCAGTACTTTATTAATGTCTCCCTTGTTTATGCCCGTCGTCCACTTATACACTTCAATGATATCTCCCCTCATTCTACGCCTCTCCAGAGAGTGGAGATTTAAAGCTTTAAGTCTATCTTCATACGGGAGGTTCCTTACACAGTAAATCATTTTAGTCATTCTTCTCTGTATGTTCTCTAATGAGTCTATGTCCATCCTGTAGTAAGGGGACCAAAACTGAGCAGCATAATCTAAATGAGGCCTCACTAGTGATGTATAGAGCTGTAAAATAACTTTTGGACTTCTGTTACTTATACTTCTTGAGATAAATCCAAGTAATCTGTTGGCCTTGTTACGCACACTGAGGCACTGCTGTCTTGGCTTTAGATTTCTGCTTACCATGACTCCCAAGTCTTTTTCACATTCTGTATGACCAAGCTCTACTTCACCTAGATTATAGCTTCGAGGGTTATTTTCATTACCAAGGGCAAGTACCTTACACTTATCCACATTAAACTTCATCTGCCATTTCTCAGACCAAGACATTAATTTGTTCAAATCGTCCTGGAGTTCATTGATATCCTCCTCAGAGTGAATTATACGGCCTATCTTTGTATCATCAGCAAACTTACTCATGTCACTAGTAATCCCTTCATCAAGGTCATTAATGTAAATTATGAACAAGAGAGGGCCTAAAACTGATCCTTGTGGAACGCCACTAGTGACTAATCCCCATTCAGATTTCACTCCATTAATGGTAACTCTCTGCTTTCTATTGGTAAGCCATGCCTCAATCCATGCTAGAACTTTACCTCCTATACCATGAGCTGCCACTTTTCTTAAGAGTCTCTTGTGAGGTACTCTGTCGAAGGCTTTACTAAAATCCAAATAAACAATATCATATTCCTTATCACTGTCAACTGCCTCAAATGTTCTATTGAAGAACGTCAGTAAGTTTGTCAGGCAGGAACGACCTCTCGTGAATCCATGCTGAGATTCATTTATCAAGTTATGCTCTTCAAGGTGACTTCTGATAATGTCAGCTATAATTGATTCTAATAACTTGCCCACTATAGATGTCAGGCTTATTGGACGGTAATTTGAAGGAGTGGACTTATCCCCTGATTTGAATATAGGAACCACATTAGCCATCTTCCACTTCTCTGGCACAACACTGGTAAGGATGGACGCATTGAATACACTCGTTAATGGCTGACTAAGCTCCATCTTGCATTCCTTAAGTACCCTTGAAAACAACTCATCGGGTCCCGGGGACTTATTTTGTTTCAGTTTGTCTATCTGTTTAATAACCATGTCCCTCGTGACAGTAATATTAGTTAACTTAAATTCATCAGGAACTAAATAATTGTTAAGGAACTAAGTTATTAGAATCAATTATAGCTGACATTATCAGAAGTCACCTTGAAGAGCAAAACTTGATAAATGAATCTCAGCATGGATTCACGAGAGGTCGTTCCTGCCTGACAAACTTACTGACGTTCTTCAATAGAACATTTGAGGCAGTTGACAGTGATAAGGAATATGATATTGTTTATTTGGATTTTAGTAAAGCCTTCGACAGAGTACCTCACAAGAGACTCTTAAGAAAAGTGGCAGCTCATGGTATAGGAGGTAAAGTTCTAGCATGGATTGAGGCATGGCTTACCAATAGAAAGCAGAGAGTTACCATTAATGGAGTGAAATCTGAATGGGGATTAGTCACTAGTGGCGTTCCACAAGGATCAGTTTTAGGCCCTCTCTTACCAATAGAAAGCAGAGAGTTACCATTAATGGAGTGAAATCTGAATGGGGATTAGTCACTAGTGGCGTTCCACAAGGATCAGTTTTAGGCCCTCTCTTGTTCATAATTTACATTAATGACCTTGTATGTAAAGTAAAAGGACACAAGTGCAACTAATGTGACATTTATTGTGGCAACGTTTCGCTCTCCAGGAGCTTTATCAAGCCATTACAAACAATACATGGACACAGAGGGTATATAAAGGCTCAGAGTGAGGTGAATACTAGTGAGGTACCATACCGATGTTCACTAGTGGTAGTAGTAGTGGTAGTGACAAAAGTAATACAATATGGTAGAGCAATTAATTCGTACATGAGTAAAAGGATATAAAAGCTATTACTTGGGTAACATAAAAATAGGTTGGACAAATATAGACTGGAATGAGGCAGCTTGTTTCAGTGTTCACACTCTGTTCTTTGTGTAGTATAACAGGAGAGACTATGCGATGGCAGGGTTTACTGTTTTCAGGAGGATTCTTGCTAAGACTTCGGAGATGGTGAAGCTGCCGTTGTTTTGTTTAATTGTATTCGAAACAGCGATCAGTGCTGATTCAAGGCACTTGCGTGTGCGGAAATTAGTTTCTTTTATCACTAATTGGGCGTCTCTGAATTTCATAAGATGATTGGTGGAATTTCGGTGTTGTACACAGGCGTTGTTTAAGTTGTCGTTTCTACATGCGTATATGTGTTCATTGAGGCGGGTGTCGAGGTTTCTTGCTGTTTCACCTACGTTTCGGTCCTGGTACCTTGATCACTTCTAACAGATTGATAAGACAGTGTATATATAGGCAGAGAGTGAGGTGAATGACACATGGTGACCTGAAGAATGACATATTGGGATGAAGACAGGTAGACATAGTGATTATTTAACTCCTGTTTTGTTAGGTACGTGCTTTGCCTGGGAAAGTATCACGTACCTAACAACACAGGAGTCATATGATCACATTGTCTTCATCACAATGTCACACCTCAGGTCACCATGCGTCACTTACCTCATTCTCCGCATGCATATATATATATATATATATATATATATATATATATATATATATATAT
>NC_091322.1:31513356-31518356 GCF_038502225.1 Cherax quadricarinatus | reverse complement strand
TAGTAGCCGGGCTGTGGTTCGTACGTTGGGCTGCATGCGGCCAGCATTGCAGTCCAGCGTACCTTGATAAGGCCTTTATCCTCCAGGAGGCTTGGTCTGGAACCGGGCCGCGGGGGCGTTCACCCCCCGGCAACGTCCTTAGGTTACCTTCAGGTGGTGTTGGTGGCGGGAGAGTTGGATGGTGTGGCGCGCACGTGAGTGATGGATGGTACCAGCAATCGCTCAAAAGCTGTTTCCTTCCCGCTGTTGATTGCTATCACGTTTTCTGATATAGTAATATTTTCCACCGGTTTCATGATTGACCTAAGGGATCCCTAGGAAATATTATATGCTAAAATTAGGTTGGTGAGGAAATATTTAGTCTTCGGGTAGGGTGTATGACTGAATGAAGGCCCGGCTCTGGCAGTAGAAAAACTCGGGTAACTCGTCAAAGATAAAGGTAGACAGTAGAGAGATGAAGTGGTGAATGCGAGTACTGTATATCGTGTCGTGGCAAAACGTGTTAGACCAGAAGCTGGTAAACAGTAGTCAAAGTGGGTTTAAAGAGATGGATTCTGGAGCTCGGTATAGACCTCCGAAACAACCTGGCGAGTACACCACAACTTAATTGCTTTGCTCCCACCCCCCTTTTTTTTTAATTAGTCGTCCCAGGGCATGGGTAGAGTCGTACCTCAGAGTTGAACGTTGGTATTTTTGCTTTTTTTTTTTTTTGTTTTGTTTTGTTTTGACATGTTTACTACCTGACCAAGACAGATTGATGGTTGTCAGAATACTCTGGGGTAACTTTTCTACATCTGTACGTACTAGGGGTGGAACAATATTAATGTTCTCCGATGCTCATAGATACCGATACTTGCTGAGGCTCACCTCTGGTAGGTACCGTTACTTGTTCCTCTAGCGATTGGTGAACGAAGGTTTGAGCCTCCCGGACTGAATGACCCACACGAGTTTAACGCATCACATAAATAATAAATTCAAGTTAACTCGTGGGTAGATGTTCAGTGTTATGGAATGACTTTCCCCGCCACGCTGCCAAGTACTACTTATTTACTCTGGTAACATTGTCTCTTCTGCTTTATGAAGAGCTTTTATGTGTTAATGGTGTGTGGAAGTCATTTATTGTGTTTTAATGAATGTTTCTGGCTGTTATGAGAGAGTATAAACAATGTTGGTGTAGTGTGGTATTGTGTGGAGTGGTTATCATTGTGTGATAGTTGCATCCTGGACACCTTATCTCTCCGTCCTTGTTGGCTTGTGGTGGTGATGATGGTGGTAGTGGTGGTTGTCGTTGTCATGGGGGATAATGATGCTACTAGGAGTGCTGCTGTTGTTCTTGGGCTACTGTCCATGTTACTAGGACTCTTACTTATTCCTCCCCTCACCACCTGTTCCCTCCCCTTCCCTCCATCCTAGTAACTATGCAACAAGTCAGAATGTGGCGGTGTTTATAAAGTGGTCCCCGTCTACAGTGTCGGTCATGTCACTTCCCTGTCACAAATCTGAGGTTTTCTAACGGTAACGTGATTACATTAGTCAAATTACGCTTTCAGGTGTCGGTTCGTGAGTCTTATCGAGGAGTTTTTCTTGTAACTAATAACTAACAAAGTTACTTGTATATTAGATTACAAGAACAGTTACCCTTGCCAGCTGTCATGGCAGCATACAGGGTTGTTTACCCGTGACTGGTTTCGCGAGTTGTTCTGGCCGGCTTGGTCAGGTACGCAGGAATTACCATAATGTTAATAGGTTGGTAACAATAAGAATAAAACCAAGAATTGAAAACTGGTGTTGCGACGTTTACAGTTGTGCTTAATGGGGAATCAAACTGTGGCCCCGTCGGTTGTCAGTCAGGTTTATAACAGGTCTCTTCTGCTTCTCGCTATTGCTACACAACGATGCACTGTCATTATATTCCCTAGTTTAGTGCATCGTTATATTAATAACCACTGTGGCACATTTGATTATCGCTAACATGGAGCAGGAGAGATAAGACGTAAAAACTCGGTTATCAAGAGCGAAAAGATCCAAAAGATATGAAGATATTATTTTAAGACCAACAGTTAAGGTCTGCTTCATCAGCTGAAGTTGCAAACTACAAAGCAAGAATATATATATATATATATATATATATATATATATATATATATATATATATATATATATATATATATATATATATATATATATATATTTAATATGAGGGAAGTACCACCTCTATAACAGGACAGGGGACCCTCATCCTCAGAGAAGACAATAAACGTACCTCAGGGAAAACTCAAGGTTCTCCCCGGAGCTGTTTGAATATTTTCTTCTCCTACCACCCCCTATATTTTATATTCTGTGTGAATATTTATTAATAAACAGAATACATATATACACACCCATTATACACTGTGAGCAACTGTTGGCTGTTTTGTAAGACTGATTACCTGGCGTCATCTAAGATATCTAGAACTCGCTATGAGGAGGTGGTTGGTCTTCATAATGTACTGCAAGCAGAATTACAGATATTAGTATACACTGGCTTTGCAAAAAAATTAACTTGGCAAATAAAACAGTCGTATTAATACAGAAGTGAAATTCTGGGTTGCCACAGTGAAAAGTTGTGTACTTAAGGCACAGTACTCTCTCACCTCTCTTTCCCTCTTCCGGCTTTATTACTTCTGACACAGACATGATTAAATCATAACACTATCAACCTTTTTCAGACGATACTTGAATTTGACATGAGTGGCATCCAGTCTTTTATTAGTACAACGTTTCATTCTATGGAGAACTTTCTCGAGGCATAACTTGTTACAACTTTACACAGAGCAAAACGTTGTAGCTGCTCAGTCAAATTATGTTCCAAATAGGGAAATCAGATCAAACAAAATTGATCCTAAATGGATGAACAATAGATTAAAATATCTGATTGGTCAAAAGAGAGGCATATATAGGCAAATCAAAAGAGGAGAGGGGCAATTAAGAAATCGATATATTCAGTTAAAGAGAGAAATAAAAAAGGGAATTAGAAAAGCAAAAAGAGATTATGAGGTTAAAGTTGCAAGAGAATCGAAGACTAACCCAAAAGGATTCTTTCAGGTATACAGAAGTAAGATCAGGGACAAGATAGGCCCACTCAAAAGTTCCTCGGGTCAGCTCACTGACAGTGATAAGGAAATGTGTAGAATTTTTAACACATACTTCCTCTCAGTTTTTACACAGGAGGATACCAGCGATATTCCAGTAATGATAAATTATGTAGAACAGGACGATAATAAACTGTGCACCATTAGGGTCACAAGTGACATGGTCCTTAGGCAAATAGATAAATTAAAACCTAACAAATCCCCAGGCCCTGATGAACTGTATGCAAGGGTTCTAAAGGAATGTAAAGAGGAGCTTAGCACACCTTTGGCTAATCTTTTCAACATATCACTACAAACTGGCATGGTGCCAGATAAGTGGAAAATGGCAAATGTGATACCTATTTTCAAAACAGGTGACAGGTCCTTAGCTTCGAACTATAGACCAATAAGCCTAACCTCCATAGTGGGAAAATTTATGGAATCAATAATTGCCGAGGCAGTTCGTAGCCACCTTGAAAAGCATAAATTAATCAACGAATCTCAACATGGTTTTACAAAGGGGCGTTCCTGCCTTACGAATTTATTAACTTTTTTCACTAAGGTATTTGAGGAGGTAGATCATGGTAATGAATATGATATTGTGTATATGGACTTCAGTAAGGCTTTTGACAGGGTCCCACATCAGAGACTATTGAGGAAAATTAAAGCACATGGAATAGGAGGAGAAATTTTTTCCTGGATAGAGGCATGGTTGACAAATAGGCAGCAGAGAGTTTGCATAAATGGGGAGAAATCAGAGTGGGGAAGCGTTACGAGCGGTGTTCCACAGGGGTCAGTGTTGGGCCCCCTGCTGTTCACAATCTACATAAACGACATAGATGAGGGCATAAAGAGCGACATCGGCAAGTTTGCCGATGACACCAAAATAGGCCGTCGAATTCATTCTGACGAGGACATTCGAGCACTCCAGGAAGATTTGAATAGACTGATGCAGTGGTCGGAGAAGTGGCAGATGCAGTTTAATATAGACAAATGCAAAGTTCTAAATGTTGGACAGGACAATAACCATGCCACATATAAACTAAATAATGTAGATCTTAATATTACGGATTGCGAAAAAGATTTAGGAGTTCTGGTTAGCAGTAATCTGAAACCAAGACAACAGTGCATAAGTGTTCGCAATAAAGCTAATAGAATCCTTGGCTTCATATCAAGAAGCATAAATAATAGGAGTCCTCAGGTTGTTCTTCAACTCTATACATCCTTGGTTAGGCCTCATTTAGATTATGCTGCACAGTTTTGGTCACCGTATTACAGAATGGATATAAATTCTCTGGAAAATGTACAAAGGAGGATGACAAAGATGATCCCATGTATCAGAAACCTTCCCTATGAGGATAGACTAAGGGCCCTGAAACTGCACTCTCTGGAAAGACGTAGAATTAGGGGGGATATGATTGAGGTGTATAAGTGGAAGACAGGAATAAATAAAGGGGATGTAAATAGTGTGCTGAAAATATCTAGCCTAGACAGGACTCGCAGCAATGGTTTTAAGTTGGAAAAATTCAGATTCAGGAAGGATATAGGAAAGTACTGGTTTGGTAATAGAGTTGTGGATGAGTGGAACAAACTCCCAAGTACCGTTATAGAGGCCAGAACGTTGTGTAGCTTTAAAAATAGGTTGGATAAATACATGAGTAGATGTGGGTGGGTGTGAGTTAGACCTGATAGCTTGTGCTAACAGGTCGGTTGCCGTGTTCCTCCCTTAAGTCAATGTGACCTGACCTGTTAGGTTGGGTGCTTTGGCTTAAGCCGGTAGGAGACTTGGACCTGCCTCGCATGGGCCAGTAGGCCTTCTGCAGTGTTCCTTCGTTCTTATGTTCTTATGTTCTTAATAAAGGCTTGTACCTCGTTTTCTTGGAGAGTATT
>NC_091322.1:31510292-31513256 GCF_038502225.1 Cherax quadricarinatus | reverse complement strand
CTTGGAGAGTATTGAGGGCAGATGAGTCACAGGGACGCTATCAAGTTCCTTGTCAGTCTTAGGGTGGTAAGTGACACTCAGGACCAAGAGGTCTACACAGTTGATGAACATCAAAATGGTTTACAATACCGACAGGTTGGTAGGTAAGACACATAAGCAACAATTAGGCAACTTTATTCCGAAACGTTTCGCCTACACAGTAGGCTTCTTCATTCGAAGTTCAGATAGTTCCTGACTATGGAACTGAACTTCTCCAGGCTGAGGGACTGACAACCTCAAATCTACGACTTCAAGGGTGATGGACTGATTACATAGTCTTCACATCTCTACTGTTCCTGCCTACTTTCTGTATTCGACTGAAGAAGCCTACTGTGTAGGCGAAACGTTTCGGAATAAAGTTGCCTAATTGTTGCCTATGTGTCTTACCTACCAGGTCTACATAGTTAATGTATGGTCGATCCCTGGAGGTCTGACCTGTACTATTTAAGAGAGCCGTCATTACTGGTATTATTATTTTTTAGACTATTGTTCACTGTTGACGGCCCCGTTCAGGGCACGAAAGATATCAGAGCTGGAAGAGATAGATCATATTAAAGAGGCAATAAATATTTAAATTACTGGGAATGCCTAAAAGTCTTGAATATGTACTCGCTGGAGTGAAGGAGAAACGCATGATTACATAATGTTTGTGGAAAGTACTCGAGGCCCTAGGCCTAATTCATACTGGAATGAAAGTTAGGGAGGAAAATGTAAACTAAACCAAATGAAAAGTAAGGGCGCGGTGTTACCTGGAGGTTATTCCGGGGATCAACGCCCCCGCGGCCCGGTCCATGACCAGGCCTTCCGATGGATCAGGGCCTGATCAACTAGGCTGTTACTGCTGGCCGCACGCAGTCCAACGTACGAGCCACAGCCCGGCTGATCCGGCACTGACTTGAGGTATCTGTCCAGCTCTCTCTTGAAGGCAGCCAGGGGTTTATTGGCAATTCCCCTAATGCTTGATGGGAGGCTGTTGAACAGTTTTGGATCCCGGACACTTATGGTGTTTTCTCTTAGTGTACCAATGGCGCCCCTACTTTTTATTGGCGGCATTTTGCATCGCCTGCCCAGTCTTTTACTTTCGTAGGGAGTGATTTCTGTGTGCAGATTTGGGACCATTCCTTCCAAGATTTTCCAAGTGTAGATTATGATATATCTCTCCCTCCTGCGTTTCAACGAGTACAAGTCAAGTGCTTCCAAGCGTTCCCAGTAGTTAAGGTGCTTGACAGAACTTATACGTGCAGTAAAGGATCTCTGTACACTCTCTAGATCTGCGATTTCACCTGCTTTGAATGGAGATGTTAATGTACAGCAGTATTCCAGCCTAGAGAGAACAAGTGATTTGAAAAGGATCATCATGGGCTTGGCATCTCTCGTTTTGAAAGTTCTCATTATCCATCCTATCATTTTCTTTGCACGTGCGATCGTGGCACTGTTGTGATCCTTGAAAGTGAGATCCTCAGACATTACTACTCCCAGGTCCCTTACATTATTTTTCCGCTCTATTGTATGGCCGGAGTCAGTAGTATACTCTGTTCTAGTTATTATCTCCTCCAGTTTTCCATAACGGAGTAGTTGGAATTTGTCCTCATTGAACATCATATTGTTTACCGTTGCCCACTGGAAAACTTTGTTTATATCTTCTTGGAGGTTAACCGCGTCCTCAGCAGATGACAGCCTCATGCAGATCCTAGTATCATCCGCAAAGGATGATACGGTGCTGTGGTGTATATCTCTGTTTATGTCTGATATGAGGATAAGGAATAAGATGGGGGCGAGTACTGTGCCTTGTGGAACAGAGCTCTTCACTATGGCAGCCTCCGATTTAACTCTGTTGACCACTACTCTCTGTGTTCGATTTGTTAGGAAGTTGAAGATCCATCTCCCCACTTTCCCAGTTATTCCTTTAGCACGTATTTTATGGGCTATTAGTTCACTATGCCACTGCACATATATATCCTTGTCACGATAAGATAACATTGTATCAACATCCGTGGTCCTAGATGGGGGCGAGTACTGTGCCTTGTGGAACAGAGCTCTTCACTATGGCAGCCTCCGATTTAACTCTGTTGACCACTACTCTCTGTGTTCGATTTGTTAGGAAGTTGAAGATCCATCTCCCCACTTTCCCAGTTATTCCTTTAGCACGTATTTTATGGGCTATTAGTTCACTATGCCACTGCACATATATATCCTTGTCACGATAAGATAACATTGTATCAACATCCGTGGTCCTAGATTCTTCAACATGTTACTAGAACATACCAGAAATACTGCCGGAATAAGTGTAAGTCTTCGAGGAATCTGGACAAGTATCTCCTCCACATGCCGGATCAACTAGGTTGTGAAGGTAATGTGGACCATGGGGCCGCTAGCAGCAACAGCATAGTTAACCAGACAGGCCTGGCCCGGTTCTGAGAGTAGGAAACCTTTCAATATTGTTTAAAGATACACAGTTGATTTTTATTTTTTTTGAGGGGGGGGGGGTTGATTCAGTCCTGAACTAGGCCTCCTGGTTACTGGCCTGATCAGTCAGGCTTTCTGCTGTAATCTAGCAGCTAGATGCTCTCATTCCAACGTAAACACCACAGCCAAGTTAATCAGGAAATGACTAGTTCAGATGACAAAGAAGCTGCAAGAGAGCTCTAGGCGAGGGTGAGGGGTGAAAGGCATGTGTGGGAAGGTGGTATGAGGGTGGTATGAGCGCCGTCGACCCCAAGTCACGAGAACTTGTCAGAGGGCGAGCGTTCAACCTAGTCATATCCTGGATCCTGGCCTGGCCTGACCTGGCCACTACAGTCTTCCTGCTGCCATGCTGTTGCAAACTCACTCCCGTCTCGTGGGATACTAAAATTTAACGCTGCTGCTGTATGGGATGTTTTGCCCCTGGCCTGGTTTCATTCTTGTTATCCTCTAGTCGCAATG